>NC_073346.2:4862500-5105000 GCF_027580225.2 Misgurnus anguillicaudatus | reverse complement strand
CCCCCATGTTTCTCTTTAGTGTAATGTTTTTGTAGCGTATTCTTCACGTTTCATTTATTTTTTAGATAGATTAAAAGTTTAAAGTGGCAATGACGCTGTCGATTTTATTGTGTTGTCTGAGGTCTACTCATAATGTTTGTGTGGTTTTTACATTAAAAACATCAAAAGCAATAAGTAATAGGCTATTTTGTAACATGGTTCTGATGCTGTCTGGAGAACTGGTTCGTTTGAAGGGGTGAGCCGCATTGAAGACCTAGACATAAACGTCCACTGCTAGGATTGGATAGCTTTATTCCCCGTCATTACATGTGGGAAAATGTTTTAAAAACATTAATGTAAAAAAAATTTTGAGCCACAAAAGATTCTGGGTGCTAAAGATGATACACATAAATAACAATACGTATAGTAAAGTAGAAACAAAACTTTAAACTCGACGTGACTAAATTACCATATACAACACAGTAAGTGCGCATCAGAATCTAAACCGTGGCTGATAAATCTTTTTCAATAACTTTGTATATTTCTATTGTGCTTGTAAGGTTGCTCTTACATACAAATAACATTACATACCACAGTTATATGATAAAAAAAGCTTTGTTGAGTGTTGGACCTTTCAAACGCAACTTGCCTAAATTACTGTATACAACACAGTACGCGAGCATCAGAATCTAAATCGTGGCTGGTAAGTCCTTCCTTATACTAAATTTGTATATTTCTGTCGTTATACTACAGTCGTATTGTTAAGTGTTGCACCTTTATTAATCGTTTTATGTTTTTAGTAAATTAAAACATTAAGGGGTGGTTTCCCGGACAAAGTTTAGCTTAAAGGAACACGCCCACATTTTGGGAATTTAGCTTATTCACTTAATCCCCCAGAGTTAGATAAGTCCATTCATACCTCTCTCATCTCTGTGCGTGCTGTAACTCTGTCTGACGCAGCCCCCTGCTAGCTTAGCTTAGCACATAGACTGGAAGTGAATGGCTCCAGCTAGCATACTGCTCCCAATAAGTGACAAAATAACGCAAACATTTTCCTATTTATGTGTTGTGATTTGTATAGTCACATCGTGTACAAACAACAAGGTCATATGAGACACAGCCATCTTTTAACAATATACATACTGGGAACTTTATTCTCAGAAGACGAAGCACTGCTACTTGGCCTACTGTTAAAGATGGCTGTGTCTCATATAACCTTGTTATTTGTACATGGTGTGACTATGCAAATCATAACATATAAATAGGAAAATGTTCACGTTATTTTGTCACTTATTGGGAGCAGTATGCTAGCTGGAGCCATTCATTTTCAGTTTTTGTGCTAAGCTACGCTAGCGGGGGCTGCGTCAGACAGAGTTACAGCTTGAACGGAGATGAGAAAGGTATGTATGGACTTATCTTACTCTGGGGGATACCGTGAATGAGCTAAATTCCCAAATTGTGGGCGTGTTCCTTTAAGCCAGGACTAGACTTCGGTTTTATTAGGAAATATAACTAGTTTTAACAAGCATGCCTTACATTACTTGTGTGCATTTTGAGGCACAACAAAGGGCACTGATGTATTTTAAGATATGTCAGTGCAAGTTGTTTTCAGTTTGGACAGCTCTAACATTTATTTTAGTCTAAGACTAGTCTAATCCCTGTCCGGGAAACTGCCCCTAAAAAAAGTAAATTAACGTCAAACATACGTCAAACATACAACAGGACATTTCAAGTGATCTCTAACAAAGCAATAGTAAAACGTAGTAACTTAAAGTAAAATGTTTTAATCACTGTGTATACTGCCGTGTTATTTTTTTGTCCAATCCAATATTAATGGTGCTTTTAATCACAGTCTCTCTTCAAATCCAACATCGACTTGTGGCTTCTTTACAAATGAATCCGCGGTACACAAAGTAAACAAACACTCCCCACGCGAGCTGGAACTTCTTTAAAAACAAACTTTACCCACGCATTCTTAAAGGCGGAGTCCACGATGTTTGAAAAACGCGTTGGAAAAGGAGACGGGCCGACTACCAAAACACACTTATAGCCAATCAAATCAAATCAAATGCCGGTTTGCGTATGTGTGGGGCGGGTCTATCAACAGAAGGTCCAGATTCTATTGGGGTAGGGGCGTGTTTGTTTAGGTGATTTCAAATATCAACATTGGCTTTCAAACATCATGGACTCCGCCTTTAATGTTATGTTCAGTGTCTCCGAGTTAAGGTGATACAGCGAGTTTGTTCTTCCCATAGACAAACACTCTGTTTCCATGGGTACGGATAACAGATCACTGCATCAAAGTCTCTCAGGAAAAATGTATTTAAATATCATTTTGGTTACATTTGGCAATCTTTAAAGTGCATGGTTTGCTTTGCCCCTGGCCCACACGTGTGTCATGCGAAGCTGTTGGCGGGGCTACAAAAGTGGTTGTTGTATGGAGGAGGTGTTTAAATTCTAATCTGATGTCACATTTCGGCACATTCCTGAATCGACAGTTTTCTTGGCTTGGTGCCGAAAACTGTGATATTTCAGTGAAGACGATGTTTTTAGTTCTGAAGATTGTAGGATGTTCATTTAAGTATGCTGACCTCTTATATAACAGAATATCAAGTTAAAATAGTGAAACAGAAATATTATGAAATGGTAGAATTATAGAATACATGATAGTATTGCTTTTTTAGTATAACCCATTCAAATCTTTAATCTTTCTTAATAAATTATGCACCTAATGTGATGAAAACGCTATACAAAACACATAGAGGGAACAGACTTCGACAGAACACTGGACATCTTCTCTAATTATTTTCTATTTTAATTATTAATAGAAATTTGGGTGATTTCATCACTCCAGGCTGTCTGTTTAAGGGCTTGCAAACATAAACACCTACATTTATCTTTAAATGTTGTCTTCAATGACGGTATTCTATAAAAATGAAGGCAATCTTTTTGGCATTCCTATTCTGACACTCAACAGCACAAGAAGACATTTTCTAGTGAGTTATCTTGCTCATTTCACTAATGTATAATTCATTTCCACTGTTTTTCTGCCACCACATTGCGTGCACAGCCTGCATTGACGTAACTGTGATGTCTACTCACAAAAGGTCTATAGCATCCTAAAGTAACTGATTTCATATTTTAAAATATTTCTTATTGTACAGGTAAATTGCACAGAGCAGCTAAACTGGCTATGAGACTTTGCCCCATGCTTTAATGACAAATGTAATTATTTAAATAATTTCAAGCATTTAGCTGGATGATGATGCAAGGTAAATTTGTCCTCCTTTCATAGTTTGGCTCATAGTTAGGACTTTATCTCCTCCGCATTTCTCCCTTTTAACCCTCATTTATGGGTTACGGGTCACTGGACATATGATTATTGCAACACGGTCATGGTTATTACACACATAAATTCTTGATTTGTTTAAAAATAATGTAAAAGTAGTCAGCTGTCAAACACATGAAACCATCTCAGTTGATAGTTTCATGCTGACATGAGAAAATGGAGGCTACTTTGATGGGTCATGGTTTCCTATTTTTGCAGCTCAGTGCACACTTGTGGCAGCTGAGACTGTAAGTGTCATGAAGTTCTGTCAGTTGCTAACCAAACGAGAACAAGAAGTGTGCATAGAGGGGTGTTTTAGATGAATAAGCAATGAGAGAGCACATTTTCCATCTGTACTTTCCTTCAAGCTCCATAGAGCTCACCAGACAGAGATGATGTCAATAGTTCAGCTCCACTGAAACATTTGGTCTGCAAAACATTTCATGTTTAGGATTCATTTACAAAAGCAGAGAGTGAGTTTGATCTAAATCGAGAGAGATAATGATAGTTATATGACACATTGTTTTTTTGACATCTGTTCTACAGGTCAGTATTAGACCCCCAGAAGGATTCAGCATCTATTTCCTCTTACTGTCACAGCATGCCAATATTATTGTCATCATGTGAAGCGCATACATTTTCATGCCTCACTGTTTGATATCAAGCTGTAATTTGGTGTCCCAGACAGGATGAACACTTGCAGAAAAATTACCTCCTTCAATACACCGACCATCTCACAGCAGTTTCCAATGAAACACTGAAAAATGTAAAAAAAAAAAACATAAGGCTGATGGGTAGCTGCTGGTCTGTAATATACACCAGTGGCTCTTAACTGCTTAGTCGGAACCCAAAACTGGGTCGCAGTCAAGAACTGCTAAATATAAAAAATGTAACTCATCAAATGGCAAAATGCATATTAATATAACCTTTTAAAAGGATATAGAAAATATTTAGCGGTTGACATAAAAGATGTGTGTCCAAAAAACACACTTCTTTTACACAAATTCATATATAAATCTAAAATCTTCACTTATTTGGCAAAGGATGTGTTCTTTGTATTAGGTTGTTTTTTCTGTGTTTGTTGATGCATTTCAAAGGTTATAGGTTTGATTCCCAGTTAACAGATACTGTTGAAAAATCACTGCTCTGTTTTTTATGTCACTCTAAACTAAATTGGAAGCTAAATGTAATTGAATATATTTGAATACTGTCGCAGTTTTGCCTTAGTTTGTTGTGCTTTCCCAGGTTTTAGTTAATTAGTCCATTGTCTTGTTAATTAGCCACTTCTCTTTTTTCATGGTTTAATAGCCCTCACAAGTTTCTTGTTTAGCTATATTATTTGTCTTGTGTATTTATACCCCTGCCCTTGTTGTTTTTTTAACAGTCCACATTTGTGGATACTTTACTTGTGTGTAATGTTGTTATAGATACAGTCATTGTCCACCGACCCCAGTCCAATTCCTCCAACACAGGGCTTCCTCTTCGGCCTAGTGAGTGATCACTGACAACATGAACACAGCACAACACTAAGATTCTTCAGGTGTATACACATCAAAAAGACTCACCCACTGCACTTCACACACACTCAGGGTGAATTAAGGTCCGATCAACACGTTGGGCCGGAAAATAATCCTGAATATTTGAAAGGGGTTAGTACGGAGGATGACCAGATTGAAACGTCAAAGCCACGACTTGTAACACACTCTTTCCTCTTCGTAGCTAGCTTCGGCTCGCCCACCACTCCTTTCCATGGGTGGCGCCGTATACACACCGAGTCAGCACACAGAAGATGCACTAGAACACACGGTTAGGAAAGATGTCACTGACAAGACAACAATCCCACATACTCACAGTTTTGTTGACACTCGATGCTCAATGTCTAGTGTATGCAATATTCACAACACTACGTCTCCCCAGGTTCGCTGATCATTCCGTCTCACTCACAGCACTGGCAACACAACACACACTTCTCGTCTCCTTCAGCCCTGTCCTCTTTCCGCTTTGCTTCTTTGCGACCCCTTCCTAGAAGGCTTTCGTTACGTCCGCCCTTTGCGTCGTGCATGACTGTTTATTCTGGCTTTCGGCGTTCGGCGTCCCCCTTCACCGCATCCCCGCGGTCGCCCAGCACGAGCTGCGGGAACAGGACTGCCCCAAAAACAAACTCCTGAGACGTACCCTATTGGTATAATGTCTTTTTGACTGATTACATGTTTGTTTTATTTGTCTATATCCTAGATTCGCAGCAGGGCACACCCTTCTACACTGTAGGCAGCAGTAGACGTGATGTATAATGCCAAGCATGCAACATCAGTGGGATGGGAATCATGCCTGCTTAACGATTCCACTTATCGGTTCCGCTCTTTGCAAATGTGTCATGACGTCACACACGCGCGTGTTGTTTTGGTTAAGCAAACATTGCATCGAGGCAGAACGAGCCAAAGTTTGGTTATATTTAGTGGTGGGCAGAGCGAGGCTTCGCGAAACACTGAAACAGTTGAATCAGTAACTTATATTTCACGCGAAAATACGACAATATGGTCGTGTTGCAGGAGGTTGCAGGACTGTCGCGTGTTTGATACACAATGTTGTGGTTTTCCTTTTCCTCAAATGAAACAATCTTCAGTCTTAGGTTTTGATTTCAAGAGATAGACTTTTATTTTCCGGATAAATGAAAAGCTGAGGCAGCCCTGGTGAATCCCCCAAGAACCAGAGTGTGGTCCTGGGAGGATCCTCCAAAACCCTCTGAGCCAGGGCTTGGTAAATATATAGGTTTTTGTTCCCTCCCCTCATGCTTAAAACAATATGTTTCTGTTCAGGCAAGAACCACATGACATTCCTCAGACCAGTGTCTCCTTCCCATGACCTATTTGACCCTAACCTATTCCTTATACTGAGACCCTCTGTGACCTTTGACATTAAACTATGTGTATATACACAGCTGGCCTGCATGAGTTAAGACCCCTTGTGACCTACAAACTCGTGACACACACCCTGCACAAACTCATGACACACATTGCATAAACTCACATATTGCATAATGGTAACCTGATATTCATGTAGATATAATGGTAAACTGATATTCATGTAGATTGGGATATTGGGATTAAAATAAACTTCTTCAACTATTACACAACAACACCAGCGAGTCAAGCACCAGCGGAGCTAACGGGACGCCATCTGTTATTTATGCCGAAGGTAATAATGTTAATGTGAGCGCCATTTCATTATGTACACTTTTACTATACGGATAATCTCTGTTGTCATTGTCCATCAAATTGATGACGGCCAGAGTCTGGCTGGCTCTCACGAGGCTGCAAAAGTTATCTCTCGTGCACCTCTAGCTACTCTGTTTACAGAGGCAGGGAGAAATAAAATGACTGAGGCGAGGATAAACAAATTTCACCGAGCAGTAGAGGCGGAAACTACTTAAGTATTTCTACTAAAGTACATTTTCAAGTATTTGTATTTTATCAGTTTTTTTTTTTTTTTTTTTGAAAACAAACATTCCAACGCATATTATCATAATTTGAACTCCAATACATTTCATAATTTCAAGTTTTTGTTTATATTTAATATTTAAGTACATTAAAAATCTAGTAATGTAAAAGTACACAATTATGTAATTATGTATTAAATCAATTTTAATATGCAATATAAAAGAAAAGTAAAAGTACACAATTATGTAAATGTAATTATGTATTAAATTAATTTTAAAATGCAATATAAAAGGAATACACAGTATGATTCTATGCTTTAGATTAGATTCTAAAAAAATTACTTTACTAAAAAAATTTCACTACATTCTAATGTAGTGAAAAATTTTTAGTAAAGAATTTTTTTCCCAAGACAACACTCTGATAAAGCACATATGCTTGGAAAATGAAACTAAAATACTCAAGTAGTGTCCACCTCTGCCGAGCAGTGACTAAGTTTGTGGTAAAGGGTTTGCATCCGTTTGCCACAGTAGATACATCTGCATTTCGGTAGGTTTATTTGCTGTATTTTGTCCAGCATCATGTCTTTTCAAAAGAAAATAACAAATGCATGCATGACCAAAAGTTGCATGTTTTATGTCAGTCTAGTTCTTTTTTATTAATTCCTGATCCTATCACATATTTACTGGTTGAGAAACACTGCCCTAGGCTATAGGTGTACCCTGGACTTTACTCTATGAAGTAGCTAACATACTTTTAAGTTTGTTCTGAGGTTGCTACACATAATTTGTGTATTCTTTGTTCTGTGTCTTCTGATCAGATATTAAAGCGAATTAATACAAACATACAAATTTGTGCTTATTTCCTCACCCAATGAGAATCGATAAGGAATCGGATCGATAAGCAACATCGATAATGGAATCGGAAGCGTTAAATTCTTATCAATTCCCATCCCTAGCAGTCAGACTGGCATATGAGGAGCAAAGTATGTAACATATGAGGTATTTAGTGATACCACTACCAGTCTTAAATGTATAACTGATGATGACAAAGTTTTTTTTCTCTACATAATCATAGGAACCCAGGCAGTAGTGTCGTTTCACGATGTTTCCATCACCATCTTCAGTGGATGCCTTTGCCTGAGATTTCAGATATGCAGCAAAAAAATTAATTTTCCCATTTATTGGAATGCTGTGCATGTATTTAAGTATTTTAGTAACTGTGTTAAATAAAGTAGTATTTACTTTTACAATACGTGTATTGTTTGTTTATATTTTTACAGGTTGTACCTTGTAGATATCCATTACAATGTCACCAAACCATAACAAAAGCAGTAGAGGGAAAGTACAAGGTTATGTTCCAAAAGTCTAAAAGGGGGAAATACATTGCAAGGCCAGTCAAAACTCAAGCGACATACTGTAAGCAGTAATGTTTTTATGTCAAATATACAACCCCAAATCAGAAAAAGTTGGGACACTGTAGAAATTGTAAAAAAGGAATGGAATAATTTACTAATTTCATAAACGTATATTTTATTTACAATAGAATATAGACAACACATCAAATGCTGAAAGTGAGACATTTTGAAATGTTATGCCAAATATTGGCTCATTTTGGATTTCATGAGAGCCACACATTCCAAAAAAAAGCCGGGACAGGCAGCAACAAGAGGCCAGAAAACTCAAATGCACACACAAGAAACAGCTTAAGGAGTAATTTGCAACTTATTAGGTCAATTGGCAACATGATTGGGTATAAAAAAAGCCTGTCAGAGTGGCAGTGTTTGTCAGAAGTCAAGATGGGCAGAGAATCACCAATTCCCCGCAATGATGCGGGCGAAAAATAGTTTTCTGAGTTTCTCAGAGAAAAATTCCAAAGAGTTTGAAGTTATCATCATCTACAGTGCATAATATTATCCAAAGATTCTGAGAATCTGGAACAATCTCTGTGTGTAAGGGTCAAGGCTGGAAAACCATACTTGATGCCCGTGATCTTCGGGCCCCTAGATGGCACTGCATCACATACAGGAATGCTACTGTAATGGAAATCATAACATGGGCTCTGGAATACTTCCAGAAAACATTGTTGGTGAACACAATCCACCGTGCCATTCCCCGTTGCCAGCTAAAACTCTGTAGGTCAAAAAAGAAGCCATATCTAAACATGAACCAGAAGCGCAGGTGTTTTCTCTGGGTCAAGTCTCATTTAAAATGGACTTTGGCAAAGTGGAAAACTGTTCTGTGGTCAGACGAATCAAAATTTGAAGTTCTTTTTGGAAAACTGGGCCATTTCATTTCATCCGGACTAAAGAGGACAAGGACATCCCAAGTTGTTATTAGTGCTCATTTCAGAAACGGGGTTGGGGTTGCATGAGTGCGTGTGGCATGGGCAGCTTACACATCTGGAAAGGCACCATCAATGCTGAAAGGTTTATCCAAGTTTTAGAGCAACATATGCTCCCATTCAGATGTCTTCTCTTTCAAGGAAAGCCTTGCATTTTCCAACATGACAATCCCAGACCACATACTGCATCAATTACAATGTCAAGACTGCGTAGAAGAAGGATCTAAGACAGTTGAGCAACTAGAAGCCTATACTAAACAAGAATGGGACAACATTTCTATTCCTAAACATTGGTCCTCCTTCAGCTGTTCCTTATATGTACATTCAACTTTTCCGGCCTCTTATTGCTGCCTGTCCCAACTTTTTTTTGGAATGTGTGGCTCTCATGAAATCCAAAATGAGCCAATATTTGGCATGACATCTCAAAACATCTCACTTTCTACATTTGATTTGTTATCTATTTTCTATTGTGAATAAAATATAAGTTAATGAGATTTGTAAATTATTCCATTCCTTTTTTACTCACAATTTCTACAGTGTCCCAACTTTTTCTGATTTGGGGTTGTATTCATAAATAAAAAAAATACTTAAACTTAATGTATGAAGCAGGGAAATAAATGATCAAAACAAAAGATTTATTGACTGCAATATTTTTTACAGTTGTGTGGATGACGTGATCAGGCTTGTGTTTGATGAGGTATTTTAAGATAAGCTGAAGGAAATCCAGATTCCAATGGACTTGGCATCACAGTATGAGAGACCGTCAACGGAGGACGTGATTGCATGCCATCTCACGCGCTTCAGTGTAGGGGTCGTCGGAAGCCAACATACTGACCAGTCTGATCAGGAGGCTCCAAGCGTATCTGGAGAACAACACACGACGGGATGATAACCCTATTGTGTCGTCTTAGACAGCACCAGCAGACAAAGCTTCGATATGCCATTTATCTCTATAGATATCTGTAAGAAGTGAATTGAACACTTTTTGAAAGAAGAGCACAATGTGGTTACTAAAGTATGTTTATTGGTATATTGTTTAACATTTAAATATGTATTTGTAATAAATAAAAGAAACTTGACTGAGTACTATATTTTCTTTAAAGTTACATCTTTTGTTCCTTTGGGTACTTTGTTACTATAATGCTACTTTAGTGTTATTAGTTTAAAAATGTAATGCAACATATAAACACTTATGCTGCGTCCGAAACCGCCTACTACATACTATATAGTACGCGAAAAGCAGTAGGCGAGGCGAGTAGTATGTCCGAATACATAGTATTCGAAAAACAGTATGCGAAAAGTACCCGGATGACCTACTACTTCCGGTTAGATTTTGCAGTGTGCATACGATGGACGCTTCACTATCCCATGATGCCCCGGACGATGAGTTATCCAACGAAGAAGAAGAGGCACGCTGCTGTTTTCGCGCTGAAATGACATGACGTGATGACGACGTATGTCACGTGATGTAGCAACATGGCGGATGTAGTACGTCCGAATCTCATTCATACTACCAGGACTCATACTATACAGTACCTACTGTTTTAATGCCAAGTAAGTAGGTACTTCATCTAATTCAGTACCTACTATACAGTACGCGGTTTCGGACGCAGCCTTACTCTAGTGTCCTGCACCTCAAAGGCCCATACTGCCCTACAAAGGCTAAGTGCAGTAACTACGGAAACACTGAAACCAAGAAAAATGCCCTTAAAGTTTTTTACACCAGCCAGTCAAACATGTTACTGAAATTTTGGCACACATGTTTCTCTGAAATGGGACAAAATTAAACCAGGAGACTTTGTCACAAGACACAACAGATCTCACAAAGCCCATTTCAACCCTTAACTCAATTTCGACCAAATGCATAGTTACTGCGCTTTGGCTTTGTGCAGCATAGTCGGTACAATAAATGTTCTGTGTGTAGGTATTCACACAATTTGTGCAAAACCTGGATGATGAATCACGCAGGTAAGAGGCCCTGAAACCTGTTGCATTCTCCTTAAAACCTTATAACTAATAACATAGCACTTATAAGTAAGCATTCTTTCATAATAAAGTTTACCATAGTGAAATAATGTAGAACTAACAAATCAAATGGTTTTATCATAATTTCAACAAATACTTTCTATGTGCTACATTTGGTGTTTCCATATAGTTTGCACAGTAATGTATTAATTAAGCAGTCTTTCATAATAAAGTTTACT
Organism: Misgurnus anguillicaudatus; assembly: GCF_027580225.2. Classification (NCBI taxonomy): domain Eukaryota; kingdom Metazoa; phylum Chordata; class Actinopteri; order Cypriniformes; family Cobitidae; genus Misgurnus; species Misgurnus anguillicaudatus. The sequence goes on along the minus strand of NC_073346.2, from coordinate 5,093,712 downwards.
ATAGTAAAATAATGTAGAACTAACAAATTAAATTGTTTTATCATCATTTCAACGAATACTTTCTATGTGCTACATTTGGTGTTTCCATATAGTTTGCACAGTAATGTAGTACATTATAATTACCCTTTGGATGTCTTTGCAACACATTTTCGTCTTTATTTAGCATTCTGGCAGAGTTAAAGACACCTAAAGACGTTAAATCCAATCGCGTTTATTGACATCGTTTATATCGTAATGGCCGTCTAAACCCCTTTGATCAAGCTCGAAGGGGTAAGGCAGTACAGACACCATCGTTTATAGAGAAATGTAACTGCTTGTTTACTTTCATGCCCGTGAATCTCAGTCAGGACCGGAAAACCCATGCGTAGTCAGGGGCGTAACCTTTCAAACACACGTGGAACCCAGTTGACCAATAACAGTTGAGTAGGTCATCTGACCAATCCGAGTACACTAGACATTTTTAGAGGCGGAGACAGGAACTAAATCCGAGCGTTTCACAGACAGGGGAAAATTGGTGCGGTATGTAAGCAATTTATAATGTATGTACTAAGGGATATTACAATACCGTGCTACCGTGCTAATTATTAACATAATAGGTGCTCCCTTAATAAACCAATTGTACCACTTACATTGAAATCATTCATAATTCATATGACACCAAACAAGACCAGTTTCAGATTCTTTGTGCATGTAGAATGTAGCATTCAGTTTGCTTTTAGAACATGATGAGAGGGAGACGAGAAAGTGTGGTAGGGTGTGACTCTTCTGCCACCACACCATGGGGTAGCTGTCTTGGGTCTTTGAGGTAGATATGAGCTTGATGAGATCTTTTTAGTTTCTCACCAGAATGTAGTGTTTTTAATAAATAGTTCCCTCTAGAGTCAGCCATTTGGTGCCAGTTTTATGAATACCTTTTGTCAGGGTTTGGCACCACCTTACAAGGCTCTTGCTCCATGAAGGGACACTGCTCCAACTCATGGTCCATGCCAGGCTCTGACGTGGGCTCTGATTCCATGGCTGCTTTGGGCATCATCATGCCCTCTGCCTCGTAGATGGTGAAGGGGGCACGGCAGCTCATAAAGATCCACTTGCCCTAACTGGGCAAAATCCTAATAAGGACCACCACCCAGCAGGTATACCTTAAAGCCACATTAAGGCTGGTAACATAAAAGATGCTGAGACTATTGTCCGGGAAGCGGGTAAGGCATGACAGTTCTAAAAAGTCACTAATGTGATGCTCAAAAGGATGTTCCCCTATTCAAGGCAGAGAGGCGAACCGCTGGTAAATCCATTTTAGGTCAGTTCTTCTGTCACGGGTGTGGGTACGGTGAAGGATTATAGCAGAGGTCCCCAACCACTGGGTCGCGACCCAGTACCGGGTCGTGGACAAGTTGCCACCGGGTCGCAAGAATGTCCCGAAAAAATGTGTATAATAGCCACGTAATAGCTTAATCGGGTATTTTGTACTTTAAGAGCCGACTTCAATAACAAATAATTTCTACTTTTGTACAGGGCCGTGCTCTCTCTCTTTTTCTCCACCTCTCTCTCTCTACCAGTGTATCAGCGATTACATTGCTGTCATTAGAGTTTGAGCATATAGTACTTCTAAAACACAATCGATCAAAGAATTGCGGAGGTATGACTTTATGAATCATTTGCAAATGTATGTCGCAAATGATGTACATACGCGGAGACGTTCAACTTTGTGACAGCGCAAATGACTGAAAAGTAATTATTTTATTATTCTTTAAAACAACTTCAGAATTATCCATCGATCATAGCACCATGATCAAAATAAACTATTAGGCTAAAAATATTTTAACAGCTACACTTTTAACGTAGGTTTGAAAGGAACCTAAACTTGTCAATCATCATTAAAATCATATGATGAACGTGAGTCTCCATGCCTCTGCGCCCAGCCGCACTTTTTCTGGCATCTCTCCTCCTTCACTGCATTTTTCTTCTGTTCTGTTAATTGGAAGTGGGTCTCGAGCCCGACCAAGATTCGAGCTGCCTTCGAGAACAGCAAGCCAAGTTCGTTTAGGTTCCATTAATTATTAAGACTTAATGGGCAGGCAAATTAGTAAAAACAATAAAAGTAAAAAACAATCCGCCAAAACATGGTTTTACACGTCTATAGAAAATATACTATAGCCTAATTAAAGCAATTATTAATTTACCTAATGCATGGTTATTATCTTTACTTCCGTTTAAAACGTATACATTTTGAAAAGGAGGATTTTCAGCACTTTGTTTGAACAGCAACTCAGCGACCCCAAACCCACCCCCAATCTCACCCCCCCGGTCCGCGGAATTTTTTTAAAGCTGAAACCGGTCCGCAGTGAAAAAAAGGTTGGGGACCCCTGGATTATAGGCACAACTTGGATGAAGATAATATAATTTTTACTAGAAGCATTAAATATACGCCTGACTGTACCTCCATTCGCCCTTCTGTTCGAAAAGCTAAGAGCCCAGTGTACCTCCCTGAATACTCATCTGTATGCCCAAAGCAAAGATCCCGTGTGCCCTCCTGTATACTCACCTGCACGCCCGGAGCCAAGAGTCCAGTGGACCCAAATAACCCTCCCCGGTGTGTGCCCATGAGATTGAAGGACTGAGAAATCCTTTTTTTAAAGTATTTAATTCCCCTATACGTTTTTTAATATTTAATAAAACTTGTTAATTTTTATTCCTTTGTCTGTCTGGTCATTGGGGTGTTTTGAGACCTCCTCGGGGTGGAAGCAGAAGGAGGAGCATGACCCGCGACAGGGGCGGTCCGCTCCCACCTGTGACAGATTTGGCATAGTCGGCAGGATTCCACCTCGAGTTGAGTGACCAAGGCTCCCCAATGGCCAACAACAAGGTGCCCGAGGCCCCACCCCGAGTCATGCCAGTGTTTATGGGAAACACGTGGATCCAGAAATATGGAGGGACAGAGTCTGAGGTGAGACTATCAGAATGGAAAGCCCAGATCGAATACCTGGCTGGGATCCAGGGATTGAGTGCGACCCAGCAGCTGCAATTTGTTTTGAATTCCCTAGAGCATTGTTTCTCAAACTTTTTCAGCCCAAGGACCACTTTATCTTTCAATTTTTTTCTGAGGACCACCTAACAGAATCCCACTCTAACACTCCCTCCAAAAACAACAAAATAGGGAGGATAAGCTAAGTTTAAGTTTAATATGCAACTGTTTCAAGTCAGAAACAAATTTTTTAAAAACAAATGCAATGCTATGTTCGGAAATTATTATATGAATTTTATTTCATTTGAAAAAGTAAATGTGAAATGAGTTGCAGCTTAATATGAACAACAAACTGCACATGTGGAAAAAAATGCAATTAAACATACTATAACAGCCTAGGTCCTACTTAATGTCATTCCAAAGAGCCATTAGTTTAAAACTGAGGTGGTTGGTATATGAAGTCTATGGTTGTAACTATTGTAACAATAAAATACTGAAAAAATGTTCCCCTTTATGCCCAAAATCACTGAAATTACAGGGATTTTACACATGAAACAAAAACTAGTACATTACAAAACTAATAGATCTGTGGATTTTAACTGCTTTCAGTTGACGCTTGATCCTTCTTTTGACTCCTCTTTGGTTTAGCCAACCGATCCATCTTACGTTATTAAAACAGAAAGGCAAGAACTGATATCACAGTTTCGCAAGTGCATTAAAAATCTACTTAAATAAGTGACGATTGTATAAACACTTGGCTAGGTCATCTTTTGGCGGACCACTGGGGGGCTTTGAGAATTAATGCCCTAGAGGGAGAGGCCCGGCAGGAGGTCCAGGCCGCCCCAGAAGCTGTTCGAGCCACCGCATAAAATGTCTTTAACTCCTTAACTGAGCAATATGGAGACACCACCTCAGTAGCCGTCCTCAGAGCCCAATTCTTCAGCTGTAAACAGGGACCCCGACAGCCCATTCGAGCCTTTGCACTACGATTACGAGAGCAGTTTACCAGACTACAAGGACGCAGAGATCATGGCCTCGGAGATGGGTAAACACTCTTGAGAGACCAGTTTCTACTGGGGTTGCGAGAAGGCCCTGTACGTCAGAGCCTACGTGTGCAGTTCCGAAGAGACCCGGAACTGACCTTTGAGGACCTGAAGAAAGAAGCAGTGGCTTTAGAAGCATATCAGGTCGAAGTTAAAGATCCCCTGTGTGTGCGGCCGTAAGCAACACTGCAGCTGTTGACCCTGAAGGGGTCGACTGGAAACAAACCCTGCGGATGGAGCTCTTAAAGGACGTCCGTGAGCAGATGATAGAGCTGTCCAAGACGCTCTTGGAAGAGCATCTAGCCATGAGGTAAGACCTGCCCCACGAAAAAAAGAGCCTATTCAGACGGCGGCCGAGACCCCGGGAGGTGACCGAGACGCCCTCGTTTTGAATGGGACGACCAAGGACAACCCATCTACAACCGATGTGGTGAGCCTGGACACTATAGCCGGCAATGTGGCTCCCGAAGAGGTTCGGGGGGGGGGGGGGGGTTTAGAACGACTGGCCACTGTGGGTCGTGTGGCCGGGACCCCTTTAGATGACCCATTGCTAGCAAGAAGCTCAAAGGACAGATTAGTTGGACAAAGCCCCGTGGTGGAGGTCCGAGTGAGTGGTGTTAAAGTACCCTGTCTAGTAGACACTGTATCCCAAGTCACCTTTTTCTCTGAGAGCTTGTCACAAGAAGTATTTGGAGGCCGAATCATGCAAGAGTCCCCTTGGCTGACCTTGAAAGGAGCAAACAGGCTGGATATCCCCTACATTGGGTACATAGTCGCTGATTTGGAGATCCATGGGATCGCTGTACTGCATAAGGGTATTGTCATCGTTCAAGATCACTGCCTGGGGACCCATCGAGCACTCTTGGGGATGAATGTTATTTCCGAGTGCTGGGAGGATTTGTTTCGAGCAAGGCCCGTACAGACGAGACCATCAGCAGAGCAGCAAGAATGGAAGCGGATTGTGGCTGATTGCCGCTGTATACAGACAGCTAGGGTCCGGATGGACCGAGAAGACACTGGCCGAGTAGCTTGTCGATTTGCTTTGTCAGTGCCAGCAAGAAGTGAGGCCATCGTGTGGGTAAGTTCCCTCCCAAGTAATTATTAGTAGCCTATCAGCATTAAATGCTGGTCTATTTAAAGACTGCGTTTATGCCAACTGGATATGCGTCACTGGTTACTCCGCCCTTTTGTGTGTACAAGTGTTTTCCCGTCAAAGGTATGTTTAGCTAAAGAGGCTAATGTTCCAGTGCTTTTTTGCCATCTTCGTAAATCATTTATTTTATTATAGCTGGAATAACACGTTGTTGAGGCATTGCAGTGGGTCCAGGCTGTCATTAATCCTCAGGTATGTCAAACTGAATTTGCCACTAGTGATGGGAAGTCCGACTCTTTTTTGTGAATCAGTTCTTTCGGATAGTTCGTTTCAAAGAACTGGTTAAAAAAACAAATTCACCAGTTCTTTATTGTACTTTACGTAATGACGTCATTCGCATCTAATTCTATCATCCAGGAGGGTAAAATACATAAAAAAAAATTCAAGTAAAGTCGTGTATGGTTAATATATTATTATTTAGCACTTTCAAAAACTTTTAACAGAAATCATATCAACTTAAAATATAATCTGCACACACACACACACACATCTAACAAATACATTTTAGTCAAAACGGTGTTTAATATAATTAACCATGCATATTTCCCGTAAGGTTTATGGTAATATTAAATAAACATACTTTATGTCTGTCAATCATCTTAGTTCATGTAGGCTATAGTATTAGCACAGCAATTCACTGATGTCCGTACTGTTTGGCTCACGCATGCTCAGTATCCACAGTTCTTTGATTAGTTCTTCGGATGCGTCTGATAGAAACTGTTCTCAAATCAGTGAACTGGCGACTCCATAAATGCAGCAACCTGTTCCTGACTTGAGAATTGCTGTATCGTGCTTTTCAGTAACACATGCGGAGCATTAACGGCTCATCAAGTCAGACGCATCCGATACAAAACGTTCTTGATTCAGGTGTTCAGTTTATCGGTGACTCTGGAATACCAGTATGTTTGCTGCGCATGCTCAGTATCAACAAAGTTCACCGGGTCTCGGTTCAGTCAGTGATACTGTTGGGGAGAGCTTCTACGAGTTTAGATACGGATTACTCTCAATTAGAATCGGAATGACTGTCAAGCACATCTGAAAGTGAGTAACTTGTGAATCATTGCTGTCTCGAGACACAAACTTTTTAAATGATTCAGTCCGATTAGGTGTACTGATTCAAGTCATTCACTGAAAAGAACCGGTTCAAAAGAACGGATTCGTTCACGAACTGGACATCACTAAATTGCCACTCTTTATGCCTTTACGTTAAATCGTGTTTTTGTTTTCGCTGCGAGGTTTCATTCAGGCGTGTAAGCTGTGGTGGCATATACTGTGAGCTACGGTACAATGTGTGGTTTTGTGATCATTATCTGGTACGTATAGTTTCCTTGTTTTATTTGATGAATATTAAATCAGCTTAGTTAACTGAGTTTCTTTCATTCATAACAGTCAGTGATTGCGTTGTGTGTGGGTCTCATGGGAACCACCGGACGAATGATTCGTTGAATGAGCACTCGTAAGACAATACTGCTGTGGCTGGTTGCTGCTTAAATGCCTTAAGACGGCGCTGCTGTCTTGCTGCTTCTCTGCTTCACTCCTCTGCTTGGTGGCTCTGCTTTGCTGTGCTGTTTGGCTGCATTGCTCTGCTGCATGTGTGCAGATTTCCTTTTTTGGTTTTGTTGTTTTATACCACAGCTGGTGGCTGGAGTAGGACTGCTTTAATTCATTCCTTGCTGCATGTGTGACATGTTCGCGGGCCCCTAGTTACCCCCACTGGCTGCGTGTAAGTGTGTGTGTGATTGAGTATTGTTTTCAAAAGTTGAATAATTCATACAATTATATTAATTAATTTGTTTTTTTTATTTCATTTTGTTTATGGACATCCTGTTTTGTTAAAACTAATTTATTTGTTTAAGTTATTTAGTGATTTCTCTGACTGATTACAAATTGTAAGTTGTCCCCCTCAACGTCTTGGAAATCACTTTTATTATCATTTGTTATTTTGTTTAATCATTCATTAAAGGAATAGTCTACTCATTTTCAATATAAAAATATGTTATTACCTTAACTAAGAATTGTTGATACATCCCTCTATCATCTGTGTGCGTGCACTTAAGCGCTGGAGCGCGCTGCGACGCTTCGATAGCATTTAGCTTAGCCCCATTCATTCAATGGTACCATTTAGAGATAAAGTTAGAAGTGACCAAACACATCAACGTTTTTCCTATTTAAGACGAGTAGTTATACGAGCAAGTTTGGTGGTACAAAATAAAACGTAGCGCTTTTCTAAGCTGATTTAAAAGAGGAACTATATTTTATGGCGTAATAGCACTTTTGGGAGTACTTTGACTCGCCTGAAAAGTCCGCTCCCCTTCTCACTCTCATAATGGGAGAGAGAGAGTGTTACTGCGCCGAGTCGAAGTACTCCCAAAAGTGCTATTACGCCATAAAATATAGTTCCCCTTTTAAATCCGCTTGGAGAAGCGCTGCGTTTTGTTTTGTGCCGCCAGGCTTGCTCGTGTAGCTGCTCGTCTTGAATGGGAGAAGCGTTGATGTGTTTGGTCACTTCTAACTTTATCTCTAAATGGTACCATTGAATGAATGGGGCTAAGCTAAATGCTATCGAAGCGTCGCAGCGCGCTCCAGCGCTTACGTGCACGCACACAGATGATAGAGGGATGTATCAACAATTCTTAGTTATGGTAATAACATGTTTTAGTGTTGAAAATGAGTAGACTATTCCTTTAATGGTCTTTCTTTTGTTTGTTTTAGGCAGCCAGGCCCCGGGTCGGGAGGCTAGCTTTCTTGCCATGTGGTGGTGGTCTTTTCGAGCACGGAGTGTGGTTTTCCGCTTGCAACTGCTTACACTTCACTGTGTGTGGTTTGCCTATGATAATTACTCTTTGCTAGCCTGCCCGGCTACGGTAAAGCCTTAGTTGCCTTAAAGCTTGTTTTGTGTGTCTGTTTGGAAAATTGTGATGCATTGTGGCTTCCAGAGCAATATTTTATAATTGACACTATTGAACATTTTTACCCATTTTGTGTGATTAAATAAAATATATTTTTGTACTGTCATCCACGTCTCTTTGCCCTCCATGGTAATGAACCTCTGTGCCCTATTTCTGGGTTGTCATTGTCCCCTGTAAACAGGGGTGTCGTAGTCTGCTTGTATTACAACTTGAGATTGAGTATTAAGAGCTTTAATTATTCAGTTTCTCCCCACTGCCCCGCCACACATACATCTTACTAAACTCTATTTTAAAGGTTTACGATCTATAAGTGATGCAATACAAAACACGATGAGTGGACTAAGCTGTCTAATAAGTGGAAATGAATCTAATCTGCTTGCAAACTTATCTTTGTGGCTCACGGGCTTCTTTCTGCACAGAAGCATTACATCTATCGAGTTTTAATAAATGTACTCAAAACTAACTATTTTCACTTGTTAGTGTCTACAAACAGAATTACTATATTAATTAAACAGCCCTTTTTCTCCAATAAATAAAAACTTTTACTTGTGTTTTACATGCACAAAATAATTTAATGGTTGTATCCAAAACATTCAATTTAATTCAAGTATTATATTAAATACATTTTAAAACTTCAGTGCACATGTATGATAAGCCTAGTAATACGTAAATATTTAAAATACATCAATAACTGATATCATGGGTTAACACAGATAAAATCCTAGTTAAGTCTTCCTTTATTAAGCCCCCCAGATAGCACACGTACGTCTCAGATACGTCTTGTAAAGATCTTTACATCTGCTGTAGATTGTCTTTGAATAAGACATCTTCCATATCTCTACAAGATGTATTTAAGATCTTAAAAAATTCTAAATCCTACCTGCCTGCAATGCATCTTTGTTTGGTCTTGAATCTGATCAAACGCAGACGAATCAGCAAAGACCTCCAACTCATTTCATTTTCTAAATAAATGTCTTGTTTAATTGTTTTAAAAATATAGTAAATTAATAAAAGCCCATTGTCACGGTATGTATAACCAGTGTTGGGAGTAACGCATTACAAAATATAATATATTACAGTAATATATTAGTTTTTGCTGTAACGCAGTAATATAACGCATTACTCGTAAAATTTTGGTAATATTTTACTCGTTACAGTCTTAGTAACGAGCGCGTTACAACAATGCATTTCAAAATTAGACCGTGTTATTTTACATTTTTATTTTTGACCAATCCGCGCGACCAGCATCCACACATGAAAAAGCTGTGTAAATGGCTGCGTCCCAGGCCGCATACTTCCATACTATATGGTGGGCGAAAAGCACTGCTTCTCGTGCTCTTTGCCTACTATATAGTATGGAAGTAGGCGGTTTGAGACGCAGCGTATGTCTATTTCCACGTGCTGTATGCAACAAGTTCTTTAACTTTGTATTTGAAATGCGATTTGGACGCGGTGCGCGTCAAATATAGAGATGTTTCTTAAAGAGCCGAATCTGGGAAGTCCGCGGCTGTATTATAAGCATTGACTAAAGTGGTCGCAATCAGGTCCGGTAGCGCCGCACACGCATAATTTTGCGAATAAGAGCACTAAGTAAGAGCAACAGAAAGTTTCTATCGGTCTCCTGTGCTGCTTGAACCTCAGAAGTAAAGAGACTTTTACATGTTGCCAGTAAAATCCATATCACACCAGCAATGACAAGGTTTGCTATGATTACAGTCCATATACATAATAGATTGCTAGGCTATTCCTATGCTATCTACAGTTTTATTACAAACAGCAACCTAAACTACAACATAACATATAGTGAAGACTTAAACATGGTTATCTAAATAGTACATTTAAACATCACTGTTTAAAGTTTTTACCATTCTTTGTATGGGAACCTATATTTATTGTTTGGCAAAAAGCAGTGTTCCTCTGTTTGTCTGTGTTTTATATGTTAGTCTACATGTAATCCTTATTTTGTACTGAAATGAGCTGTATTCCTTTAGGCCTAATCCTCCAATAGCACTTTTTGATAAGTTGTGTCAACCCAGTGCATGCCAGGTTTGTGCTGTGAATCTGAATTAAAAGTGATCAAAATAATAGAAATGAAAAGAGGTTGCGTGTCTTACCATGTTATTAGGCTATAGGTTGCATTATAGTGGGCTCTTTTACCAGATCATTTGTCTATGTTTATGATTATGACAGTAATTGTTACTGTATTTTGCCATAAGTCTTCACTTTGCCTATTCAAAGCTCGAGGGCCAACACATAACTTCTAGATTTATAAGCAGCAACAAACTACATTTTAACATTTTATAATGCCTAGTCATACTTCTGTTCTTTTGATGAAAGTAACTCAAAAGTAACGCAAAAGTAGTGTAACTCATTACAGTTCAGAGACAGTAATATTGTAATGTAACTAATTACTTTCAAATGACAGTAATTTGTAATATATAATGTATTACACTTTGGAAGTAACTTGCCCAACACTGTGTATAACACTGAATAAGGAAAAACTTAAAGATGAACCCAAACGCAAGGATGTACAAAAATATAACTATGTATTTATTTAAGGCAGAACAAAACAAACCCACGTGGGGGAAAAACAGAAGATAAACTTAAACACTGTGATGAACACAAACTTAAACACGGGAAAACAGGAACAGGTCTCAAACTACATGAACACAGAGTTTTCCACAACGAACGCGCACACGACAGAAAACGAGAGGGGATTATAAAGACACCACATCAATGGGGAACAGGTGAACATAATTAATTAAGTAAGACATGAGTACATAAGGGAGCAAGGTAAAAGTGACGAGACATTGGGAACACGTGACACAGATACATGATGTGAAAAACACGTGTTCCCACACAGACCACAATGCTGCCATGACCTTGCCCTCAGAACATAGACCTGAACCTTGTTGTGGTTTTCCCTTTTCAGATGAAACAATCTTCAGTCTTAGGTTTTGATTTCAAAGATGGACTTTATTGTCAGCAAAATAAAGCCGTGAGGAGATCTTGCAAGATCCACTAAAGTTTTACTGTACCACCAGTGGTATATATAAGGTGGCCTCCCCACCCCATGTACTCCATATATGGTCTAATATTCAGTAACATATGGTTTGTATCATATGGAAAACATATGGCATCACTTTATCAAGAGTACAGTACGTCTTTTGTCTCGGCCTTCGGCATGTAACGACCTTCCCCATGTATAGGAACATACTGCAATGGATGCTGGTTAATTTCATACACACACTGGTAAACTATGGTTATATTCATATAGAAAACATAATGGTAAACACACACTGGTAAACTATGGTTATATTCATATAGAAAAACATAATGGTAAAGTAAGATTATACTTAATTCCTTTATATTCGGATTAAAACAAACTTCATCAACCTATACTAAGGTCTGGCAAGATCACGACAGCAACAAGACACCGGGAACATGTGGAAGCCACACACACAATGTGATTCCACATGTCCCCACACAGAACATAATACTGTCATGGTCCTGTCAGATGCACTCAGACCTAAATCTAGCACAGATGTCTGACAAGACCATGACACCCATATCACGTATAATAAAAAAACAATATGAACATTTTGTGTTTAGTCCAAAACATTAAAAAGGCACTTAGATAAAGCACCGTGCACAAGAAAAGGTGATCTCATACTCTTTCTGACTACAAAATATTAACAAATACAAAACACACAGGAACATCATTGCCAACAGCCAACAAATGAGAAAAGTTATACATTTAAATAAATAAAACAATTGCCAACAAGCTGATTATCTTAAAGTGACCCTGCTTTAATGCTTTCTGCAATTCCTGCTTATTATACTGGGTGTGACCCACATTAAGTGTGTTTGTCATCAGTTAGGCCTATATCACAGTATCTAAGGTTGAAACTTTGAATAGTTTTTGACCCCACACCATCCATTGAAATTGTGTACCACACCTTGCATTTTCACTTTTGGTTTTAAAAATCATCTGAACAATCTCTGAGCAAACCAAAGGTGATATTGAGAATGTTTATATAGATGAAGAAACCTCATAAATGTTTATGTTTAACCTATAGGTTATGTTTAACCTATGTGTTAACACGGTTACAGCCACAGTGTAACAAAATATTGCAAAGTTATTGATCACATTCTCATTACATTACTTTACAAGACAGGACACTTTAAGAGCACTGTAACGTATAACTGCTGAAAGAACCATGTAATACTGTGAATATAATGACAAACTGTTCTATAACACTTAGATGTGACTTTAATTACAATACAACATACTCTTACTCATTCTCAGGGTTTTTAAACTGTGGGTGAAGACCCACTTGTGGGTCGCACCGTAAGATAGTGAGTGTTGCATTGGAGTGATGGTTTGTTCAATTAATTATTAGCAATGGTTTGATATACTATAAGATTACACCTGTCAAAAGCGCGTAATACACGGCACGATTTTTGGCTGTCCCAGATGAAAGATTACCAATCGTGAAACAATCGTGGAGATTTCTGTGATCGTGGCTCTTAATTGGTGGTCCTATCTCGTACAGTGTGAGAGGTTTAAAGACATCTGTTTTCCCAGTCCTGGGACCAAAGACACCCAAGATAGTTTTATGACAGTGTAAGAAGTTCAGCATGATCAATGCACATCAACAACGTGTTTGCTAACGACCTGCGTACCTGTATTTGTTTACCACTAGCGCATGCTGATGACGGATGTCGCAGCCTCAGATGCAATAGGTGTCTTCATCAACAGTCTACTGCTGAAGTTTAATGTGATAAGGTCTTATTGGATTGCAAAAATCCTGCCGTGTATCCTGGGCTTAATATGTTGTGGAATGAAAGGTTTGGAAACCCCTGCTTAACACTAAGTCTCATTTAAAGTTTATAAGAACTTTTGCAATAGACCGACACTAAACGAAACTGATGGCAGATGAGGTGTTGGGATGACAATGGGCCAGAGTTGAATCTGTGCATCTTAGCAGATCACAGGCAGGTTTCTCCTGAAGTGCTGCATTAAGAAAAGAAAGGAAAAAGATGTTAGAACATTTTTAAGGAAATTGAAATAATTCTCACAATCAATATTGGACTATAAACAATAAATTATTACCAATGCAATAACATGCAAACAGACATGTCAACCACCTAAATAATAGATACTACGCGCTAGGCATGGGCTGGTTACCGGTTTTAAGGTATACTAAGGTTTTAAACAGTTACATGAGGTTACATAACCACTAAAATGATCTGTGATACCGTCTCCAAGCTATGAACTGTATTTATATAAAATTCATTAAAACATTAAGTCATGTGATTGATTTGATGTTTACATGTAATATACATTATGAAAATATTATATAATATAATTTAAAGGCTTTATTTTTACCTGGCATTTAAAAATAACAAATGTTAGTGTAGCAATGGCAATACCGCAACACTGTGAAACCGTTGTATTTTTGCTACAGGTAATCATACCGCCAGAATCTTATACCGGCCCATGCCTACTACGCGGTTGTACCATGTGTCGTGAAACATCAAGTTTCTCAAATTGTTTAGGGCTAGCGCAATACCACAGTTTTGGCTATTCTTCATGTTCTCTAGGGCAGTTATTTTGCACCAAACAGTGACAAAAACAAAATAATTCATTACTTTATCTACATGTGGGAAGAGGCCCACAGGTGAAGGAAGATTTTTGGCCTGCACTTTCACAGCTGGTAAACAGGGATTGCGGTGTACTAGTGACAGAATGAAGTAGATCAGTTTAAAATGTGCTTTACAACCAGAGGCTGCATTAAACTTTCTTAATGTCTGTCATTTTGACAGACAAGGGCTGTAAGAAAATTGTCAAAATCAGTAATAATATGAGCCAACAGTCAAACAATTACAACTAAACTCAATCAACTATCTTAATCTGCCTGAACTCAAATCTTGTGGTCTATAAAGTGGGTGTTTATCTGTGTGTAATTCAACCATCATGTTAGACTGAAGGAGTTGCAGTTATCATTAGATTTCACGACAGCACTGGACAAATGACTTCTCACATTCAGTGTGACTTGAGACAAAGGATAAACAAAGACATTGAGTATGTTTACATGCACATAATAAAAGGGACAATTATTTTATTATGATATTATAAAAATCAGCTTATTACATTAACATGTTTCAAGTGTTTTAATTTACTTTCATTTGTGAAGTTTATCTATCACAGGTGGAGACATGCGCACATCCGAAACGGCAAAAAAAAAAAAAAAACGTTAAGACGCTTACATCCAATATTAAAATCTGGGTTAAGAGCAAAAAACTACCTGTGCCAATTAGTTTTTGCCATTTATGGGCTTTACCCTATAAAAGAAAACCATTTTACGCATTTAAATGACCTTACACGTTATCAGTTTATTAAGCGTTTAGACTATGTAGACACACTCACTGTGCACTAAGATGCACTAAGAAAAATTGGTTAACACGACCACTCGTGGTGGCTTCACTCAGAGGTTGGAGAAGACAATCGGTGGACTAAACATCAAGCCAGAATTCTGCACGATTCAGGTAAGTGGAATAAAATACATTGTAAATAAACAATATTAAAACAGATTGTGAAGTCATTCATTCAAAACTTGCTATGACTTAAGCCTTTCATATTCAGATAAATGACTTTTAGAATTAAGACAACCTTTAGACAACCTTAGCAGGAGAGCCCCAGCAGTAACTTTCTCTCAAGCAGATGAGCAATAAGTTGCTTTGTATGAACACCACCCTAACAATCAAGGTAAAAGAGCATTAAACATTAAAGGTACTGCGGAAAATTTTCTTTTTCTGGGTGGGTCATCAAGACTATTGGTCCTCCTAGTTGTCAATCTGGAGTGTTGCGCAATAGGCTTTATGCCCAGCTGCACTACTTCCTGAACTTTAGCCAGCTCCTTGTTTCCTGTCTGCCATTATTGGACAAACTGATTAATCCAGGTGTGTCTGATTATTGTTGTTGTGACTACTGAGGTCAGGCACACCTGGATTAATCAGTTTGTCCAATAATGGCAGACAGGAAACAAGGGGCTGGCTGAAGTTCAGGAAGTAGTGCAGCTGGGCATAAAGCCTATTGCATTTTTTTAAAAAGTGGAGAAGGCGTTTCTTTTCTAAAATTCGAGAAAATCCTCTGCTACAACTTTAAGTGTAACATTTATATAGCATGCTGCTTATAGATAGTGAGGAAGATAATCTAATTGATCTAGCATGCATATCCTTCAAATAACAGAACAACGGAACATGTATAATATGTAATTTAATATGTACATCATTAATAATAATTGTAAATAATATTTAATATTTGTGAAATTATATACTTGTGAATTCATTATATTTGCAATGTTTATACATTACCTGTTTTTAGGTAAACAGATTATCCATCAGTGGATGTCATGCAAAAACAGCCTCAAGGTCGGCTCTGTAGATACTGTAATCTGCATGTTTCCGAGCACACGGTTACCAGGACACACTAATATTAAACAGAAAAACAACATAAATCAGCATTAAACACAAAAAATTTTAGGTAATTTAAATAAGGTTTTCATTTTCAATCAATATAAAAGAAATAAACGCAATAAAAAACAATGTCAGTCACATACTAAATTTACACTCATCATTTATTAAGCATTATAAAAAATCCAGCAATATTATTAAACTTTGGTTATTTGTTATTATCTCTGCATTCAAATTGCAGGTTGGAGCAGGAAGTTGACCCTTCTGTCGCGGAAGCGCGAGCTGGTCGCGAGGCCATTCGTTCTTCATGTGAGCGCAATTTTCATCATATGACCGTTTTTCCCTCAGTCACCCTTCAACATTTTCTTCGCATTTAACATCATTATTAACATGTAAATGATATAATTCGTAAACATAACGTTTATGTTCATTTATAATATGTTTTTTTTTGTAATTGTCGGCTTTAAGTTAATTTGTCTGTCAGTTTGTTCGTGTTGGTAAGTAACTTAACGTTATTAACGTTACGTTAGCCTTTTGTCATGTATGTGTTGTTAGAAACTGATAAAAATACGAATTAATTCACAGATATAAATAAGTTTATAGCTAATACAACTGATAAAATATATTAACTCAATTATCAAACCACTTCGCTATAAAACTTTAAGGCTTCTTGTGAATACAGGTCGTTTACATAACATTAACTTACTCCAAGCAAGTCGGGGCGGGAAGACACATTTTATAACTCAAGTAACTTAACTTTAAGTTAAATAGGGGCTGGTTTAGGCTAGCTAATGTTTACCCCACCACCACTGAGAAAAGTTACTTAACGTTAACGTTACATGTTCAACGTGCCTTGCCTTCAGGATTTGCGTCTCGATATTGCCTTGCATTGATAACGTTAAGCGTTACAAACAAACAAACCAAAAAAATAATTATCATATACGACAATCAATCTGTAGATTCACTACATGCATAACATATAGTTAGTTACTTACCTCTACTGATGAAACTTCTTCGTCAGCGTTGTTACTTCACATGTTGGTTTTGGTAAATCACAAGAGGCCAAAGATCGAGGTGAAAAAGAGAAACAAATCGCCCCGCGACCGTCCAACGCGACGAGACACGCAAGCCCCAAAAACCACAGGCTAAGATTAGTGCAGCCCTTGCGTGCGGCTTCACGTGGCTTAGCGTTAACCAGTATGACATCACAGTACCGCGTGATTACACTGTTTCCTGGGCTTTTGAACCACTCTCGCGGTACTTCGATGTCTGCGGATGTCTGCATGAAGTCAAACACTCATGCCTGTAACTGGGGTAGCTAATGATTTAGGGTGTAACAAAACAAGATTAGTACATTAATATTATCAATTAGTATTGTAATAAACTTACTGGTACGCAGACAACGATACTATTACACTGACAAGAGTGTAATGATGATGGAGACACAAGCCAGAGAAAGGGGGGACCAAACACCAGGCAAGAATTCTGCATGAGTCAGGTAAGCATAATGAGTTTCACTTTGTGCATCCCATCGTGCATCATGTTCTGGATGTAAAGCATGAGACTTTTAATTGGATGTTAACATTTCTATGGTGTTTACTGCATTATTGGGTAACACTTTATTATAATGTTCATTAATTAACATAGTTAACTGCATTAGTTAACATGAAATAATGATGAACTGCACTTGTGCAGCATTTATTAATCTTTATTAATGTTCATTTCAACAATTACTAATACTTTATTAAAATTTGGTTAACGTTAGTTAATGCACCGTGAACTAACATGAACAAACAATGAACAGCTTTATTTCTATTAACTAACATTAACAAAGATGAATAAATACGGTAACAAATGTATTGCTCATGGTTTGTTCATGTTAGTTAATACATTAACTAATGTTAAATCATGAACATTATAATAAAGTGTTACCCATTATTGTTATGTATTTTGTGAAACATCTGCAACTGCAACATTGTGTCATTTATTTAGGGACTACTGAATAAATAATACACTTTAATAAAGCTACATACTCAAAACAAAGAGCTTTTTTACAGGAGCAAAGAATTATGCATCTAAAAGTTTGAGATGAGTGTAGATAATAATCTTTAAGTTCAGCAAATGTTAATTTCAGAGTGTTCATTTTATTTACAGAAAACTTAAAAATGTTAAATATAAATTAAAAGTAGTAAATAAAACACAAATACGTTTTGGTGCAAATTGCTGGCACTACCTGGATTGACATTTTTACACATGCTAAGTGTGTCCCATATGAATAATGGTGAATGGTGAATAATTCTACATGCACTACATGCACGCTTGGGATCTTCACGCCCACTAGAATACTTAGGCCAAATATTAAAAAAAGTCATGTAAGTAGTCTAGTGCAAAGACAACAAGTGTGAACATTTGGACACAGCCTCAGTTCAGTTCATGAAGATCTCAACTAATGAGCTGATGATTTGAATAAGGTGTGTTAAATAAGGAATACATACAAAATGTGAATAGCAGAGGACCTCCAGGAACAATGTTTAGGAACCAGGGTTATTATCGTAAACGAAAACTATCACGAAAACTGAAACTATTAGTGAAAAAACATTTTCGTTAACTGAAATAAAATAAAAACGAAGGTTTCTAAAAAAAAACTAAAACTAAACTATAACTATAATGTGGACCTGTAAAACTAACTAAAACTAACTAAAATTCTGGAAAACAAAACTTGCGTTTTCGTTTTTTAAATGTTATTGGATCAGCAGTTGAACACGGAGTCAATCATATTACCGGATCATAAGCAAATGAGCAGATGTTGCTGGATCATTAATGAGCAATAGGTGGCAGTCTATTAGAACTCCTGACCTGCACAGCAGCGTCACGTGATGTGTATGACGCTGTCAGGGCACTGGATCCCTGCCCCCGAGCCAACAGTTCAGTTCAGAAAACATCTTGTTGCTAACGGCTAGTTTAGTAAGACAATTTGATTCTGCTGGCAAACCGTTACAATAACTGAAGAAGGCTTAATTATCTCAGTGTACTGTACACGGAAGCATTAAAACGTTAAATATGGCTGAAAACGCTGACGCCAACCGCGTGCTTGGCAGTGTTAGCTGACGCTTTTTGGTTGCTATGATACAGAATGCCCGCTTAACTAATCTGAAACTATTATATGCCTTTGCGGATAATCAACAAATAATATTATATATTAATATTTAGTCAACAAATATGTATAGTACAGCGATCTCTCCTGGTACAGAAATGGACACTCATAGACAGACATTAAACTGCATTGCTTTTCAGTTGTTGTGCACAGTTTGTACATGTAGGATGTGCTGATTTACTCTAAATTATCTGGGTTATTTTTAACCCAATGCTGGGAAAATATTGAACAGAACACATATGTTGGTTTATAAATAAACATATGCTGGGTTGTTTCAATGCAATGCTGGGTTGTTTTAACTCATGTTTGGGTTAACAACAACCCAGCATATTATTATTTATAACCAAACATGTATATTTATATATGCATATTATATTTGCCCAAATAACACAACAGAATTTAGAGTGTTGGTTGGTGTGGTATTTGTCCCGGCCTTTGATTGATAGGACTAAATAAACAAAACTTATTTTTTTTAATTCCTCTTATTCTCATTGTATTTCCAGATTTGGCAAGGTATATGTACACAACCACACTCTTAGAAAGGATGTGTTAATTTTTTACACCTCATTGTGTGATAAGCTTTTAACACATGTGGGATTTTAATGTCATATGTTTTATTAATATTGTATTTAGAAGTGTTTTCAATAATCATTATAGTATGCTGAAGTAAAAGATTGTTTGTGTTTGTCTGAGAGAGTGGAAAGTTACTGAGAGGAAGCAGCCTCTGTGTTTGCAAAAGTTACAAGGTCGTGGTTGGATTAGTGAGGAATTTGCAGGTGGCAACATTCGAGATAAAGAGCGAGGCTTATAGAAGAAAAGCAGACAAATAACCATGTTATTAACCAATGTTTTAATATTCACAGGATAAAATATGCAATGTATTTCCTACTTAATCAGTATTAATCATTGAATAATTGATGTAATAAATATAAAATGTTGTCTTTGATAAATGTGTATTAACCAATGAAATGAAGGTTGTATACAGAATAACCTAATGGAGACATGGCAGCTTAACCTTGAAGAAAAGAACCTCCTGTGTTTGTTCTTTGTGTGTGTATCATTTCTTCCCTAACAGATTGGGTGGGGTAATGGAGTCAGATGTACGAGGGGAACGGCCTTTGTGGGTGGAGACTCTAAGAAGAAAGATCGACGTCATATATTTTATAAATATGCATGTTATTTTTTGGGCTCGTCGTTCATTGCTTGAAATGACCCAGCGCTGTAAAACTTTTTCATATCTGATCAATAAATAACTATTTTTTAATACCGTGTCTTTCCTCTAATTATGAACATGCAATGGACCCTTAAAGTCCAACAATTGGTGACCCCGACGTTCTTTGGAGGGAAAGGAGAGACTGAGCGGGAGAAGGGTTTCACATTGAAGAAACCAGAGTAAGCGAGGATTCCCTTTCAACACAAAAAGAGCGCTCTATTAAAATAAGGTAAGCAGAAGCCTGTTTTATCGAATTCTGCTATTTGGATATACCAAATTACTTGTGTTGATAAGGAGATCCGAACTGAAATACAAAATTTACATTTTTGTAAATTGATCAGAGTGAAAAACTTTTTGAAATCTTTGAATTTTGTTATTAAATAAAAGGTTGAGGAGTCCTTTAACGCATTAGGCGTTATAAAATACCAACTTGGTTGTAGCCAAAAGGAGTGAAAGGCTCTTGGATGAAAGGTCCATAAATACTGTTAATGGCGGTGTAAGTTAACAGAATTAATTAAAAAGGTTGGAGGCCTTTAACACATTAGGTGTTATAAAATACCGACTCAGGTTGTAGCCTGTAAGGGGTGCAAGGCCCGTTGGATGAAAGGTCCACGAATACTGTTAATGGCGGTGTAAGTTAACAGAATTAATTAAAAAGGTTGAGGATTCCTTTAATACATTAGGTATTATAAAATACCGACTCAGGTTGTATAGCCTGTAGGGGGTGTACAGCAGCCCGTTGGATGAGAGGTCCACGAATACTGGAAAGAAGAAGTGACGTCTTAATGTGAATAGTATTGTTGATATATTGTTGTTATTTTTGTGACATTCCTGTGAAAGTTGTATTGTGTTTGTATTGCGGGTGAAACTCCTGAAAACTACTGGTGTATATATCTTTCTGCTAGAAAAGAGTGACGTGTTGTGCTTTTTGAAGTTTTGAATGCTTGTAAATTGTGTGAAAATGGCTAAATTTAAAAAAAATGTGATGAGTATGGTTGCCTAACAGTGTATGTGCAATGGCAAAAAGGCAAGTAGTTTGGAAAGGGACCAACTGTAAAAGACTCAGAAACAGATTTGAGAAAGGGGACGAGAATCGCTTTTGTTGCAGCTGAAGTCGAGACGATTACAAAGAGAAAAGGGGAGGTTGACAGTTGTGCTGTGAGCGAGCAAAAGGTAGAACAAGGAAGCACTGAGCCAGTACCCTCAGCCCCACCCATGGCTCCTCCTCAAGTGAAGTCACTATACCCCTCACTGCACACACCTCCTCCTTATGAGGAAAAGTCTGTTTCGATCTCAAAGCAACAGCTGGTGTTAACAGTAAACAGTGGTGAACTAGATGCTGAATTTGATGAAATAAAGGCCATGAAAATAAAAATGGAAAGATTACAACAAACAATTATGACACAGGGAGAGATAATCACAACTCTATTAAGATTACAGAGAAATACAAATGATAGCAACATGGGAAAGAGATCTTGTGTATTACACAGACAGGGCCATAAACAAATCGCACAAACAGAACTAGTAGAGGTAGATAAGATTAAGAATAAGCTTTTGAAACTGCAGCTAGAACAGACTAAACAGGCCAACACAAAAAAGAAACAAATGCCCCAGCAGGCCCAACCAACACCAGTAGCTATCACAACTAGTGTCCCGGACAACGTACAATATCCCAATCAGCCCATAGATCCATATACAGCCCCACCCTATACAGGAAACCCATGGGAGGGATATAACCAACAGAGAAGGGGAGGGCCAAGAAGGAGTAGTAGACCAAAACGGGGAGGTTTTGGAGGTTTTGGCAGGAATACATGTTATGTGTGTGGACAGGAAGGACATTGGAGACGGCATTGTCCCAACACTTGGTCACAGCCCCAAAATTCTGGTGCTAGACCACTTAACGGATCACCTGCGGGGGGATGGGGTCCCCGAGGAGGTGGTGCCGGGCGTGGAGCCGATGGCTATGGCAGGGGGCCACCGAGACCACACAACCCATCACAACCAGATTTAATGGCGCCTATGCACCCAACATGGGGCCAAAGGGAGTGATGCGGATGAATGACGGGGCACACAGGAACCCACCATGAAAGGAATGGCTGGACCTCTCATGGACCACTTAGAGCCCTAGTGGATAATGGGCCTAAATAGTCCACCGTAAAAAAAAAAAAAAAAAAAAAAAGTTTCAACAACGGTGGAGATAATGGGTTTGTGGTAAAATTAAAAAGTGACTATCAACAAATCACTACCCTATAAGGTAGCAAACCAGTCTAGTTCGCACGCATTTCTGTATTCCTCCAACACACCAGTTAATAATAGATAGGGACCTAGAAATTACAATGACCTGTCAATGTTGTAATGTGCCCCCGGACGGATGGGGCACAAATGAATGGCTAATTAAACTATGGAGAGATAGAGCCTTATGTCTGATCCAGGACCAGAGACTTATGTTATTTTTTTTATATTTTTTTGGGGGGCTTATAAACAACAACCAATAGATAACAAGGTATGTACCAATATATAAAACGGTGTCTTAGATAAAGTTTACCAAAAAATCCTGGCCAGCCAAACCTGAAATTATGTCCATGAGGGTGTAAACTTGACTGACCTGATTACTGAGGGTGAGCCATATGACTGCATACCATTGACGGAAAAAGCAAACAAAATTAGACATAAGTTGTTTACAACACCACTGCCAACTCCCCCACCGGTAATCACGTTATTTATGGATGGCTTTGTTTTAGAGCCTCAGATGGTATGCTAAAGGCAGGTTTTGCAGTTGTTGAACAGGTTGAAAATGCTTTTGTAACAAGACTGAGTGGTAGGTTGAACGGTAAGCAGTCAGCACAGACAGCTGAAATGATAGCTGTTATCAAAGCCTTGCACTACACTGGTGAAGAGAGGGTGATTATTTATAGTGACTATGCATATGTGATTGGTACAGTATATATGGAACTGCCATATGGCAGATAGGTGGGTTTGAAACCAGGAAAGGCCGGCCTATAATAAATGCTAGCGAAGCCTGACACATAATACAGGCTGTGAAGGTACCTAATGAAGTGGTTGTTGTCAACTGCCTAATAAATCACTTATATCCCCAACCATGGTTTCCCAAGACAAAGTTAGATCTGACAAACTGACAAACACGCACTGGAATTGACATATAGTTTCGGGGCTGCTCATCGCCCCAATGACAGAGCAAAGCTGAAATAATGAACCTGACTTTGACATTAAAACTTGACTTGACAAAATCTGTGCACAGACAAAAATAACATGGCTTGAGGCATTACCAATTGCATTAATGTCTATTCGCTCTTCTGTTAACAGGATTTCTGGTTTCACATCCTTTGAATTGCTTACAGGTCGACAGTTTCCAGGCCCACGGAACGCCTTGGTGTAGGATCCAATCCTGCCACTAACTGATGATGTTTATTTCTACAAACTAACTGCTATGATTAAACATTTTTCCTGCCAGGCTACACGACACCGGGACAACGACCAAGCTGTTACAAATGATGATTGAGTGAAAGTGAAGGTGTTCAGACGGTGCTGGGCCGAACCGAGACGGTCCAGGCTACCGAGAGTAAAAGCAAAAACCTAACATTGTGTTCAGCTACAGGGCGAAGTCGACACCTGGTTCCATCTCTCTTCTTGTGTTCCATGTGATTCTCCCAGCAGGTCTCTCACAGAAATCGGTGTGGACCTGAGGACTCAGGTCCAAGAGAGGGAGAGTGTTGAAAGTGAAAGTGAAAGTAAATCAGCTGGAATACAGAGAGAACAAACAGGAAGTGAAACATCAGGGGTAACACTCACACAACACCAACAACAAAGTCAACAAACACTCTGTAAAATTGTGCATAAAAAAGGTGACATTTTTTCCTAGCCCAGCAACAGAACCTTTAGCACACTGCATAGATTGTGCCTACGGAGCAGGTATAGCCGTACAATTCAAAGCGAAGTACGGTACACAAAAGGTTGTAAGACAGAACAAACACACAGGTGAATGTACAGTTATCCATGAGGACGACGGCAGATTGATTTTTCATTTAATAACAAAACAAAACTGTACTGATTTACCAATATATGAGAATTTTACCCACAGCCTCAGATGTATGAGAGAGTGGTGTGAGAAAGAAAACATAACAAGTGTATCCACTCCCCGGCTGGGGTGTGGCCTGGATAAAGTGGATTTCCACAAAGTCAAAGTGCTGGAAATCCTGACAGAAGTGTTCAGGGACCTGAACATCACAATTACTGTTTATTCATTATAATCTGGGTAGCTATATACCATATTGACCTTCGAATTTCGAATTTCTTAAGTTTCTTATATAATCTTACATTTCAATGTTTCCTTTTGAATTTAATTTCTAAGTTTCTTATAAAATTTTACAGTATTAATTTTACATTTTAATTTTCTTTTTCCTTTTTGAACTTATGATTGTTATTTGAGTATTAGCCAATAGGCATAAGTGTATTTTTTCCACAGGGATGAAGCTATATGGAGATTGGAAGGTTCTGTGGGCCCTAGGGGTTATAGCTGCAATTATAATCACCATAATATTTGGTATTAGCAATGGAGGTAATCTGAAAATTGACAAAAGGTCCGAAACTACATCACAAGATTCGTGTGTACAGAGACATGGGGGAATTGAATTAAATTACACACACACAAAAAAAAATAATAATAATAAATAAAAATTAAACGACATCATACACCTTTGATTTATGAACATCTATAGTGGTCTCAATTGGAGTATTTGTGGCCATACTGGTCACTTGTGGATGTTGTTGTATCCCCTGTCTCAGATCCCTGTGTAACAGGCTGATAGTGTCTGCAATAGAGAAAAAAGAAAATCCACCCCCATACAGCATGCCCCTATTAGGCCTACAGAACCTAGAGAATGATGAAGGAGAAAATGTGTGACCTCTTTCAGAGGTCAAGAGAGGGAATTGTGGGATTTTAATGTCATATGTTTTATTAATATTGTATTTAGAAGTGTTTTCAATAATCATTATAGTATGCTGAAGTAAAATATTGTTTGTGTTTGTCTGAGAGAGTGGAAAGTTACTGAGAGGAAGCAGCCTCTGTGTTTGCAAAAGTTACAAGGTCGTGGTTGGATTAGTGAGGAATTTGCAGGTGGCAACATTCAAGATAAAGAGCGAGGCTTAAAGAAGAAAAGCAGACAGATAACCATGTATTAACTAATGCTTT
This sequence comes from Misgurnus anguillicaudatus, assembly GCF_027580225.2. Taxonomy (NCBI): domain Eukaryota; kingdom Metazoa; phylum Chordata; class Actinopteri; order Cypriniformes; family Cobitidae; genus Misgurnus; species Misgurnus anguillicaudatus. The sequence goes on along the minus strand of NC_073346.2, from coordinate 5,068,590 downwards.
AATATTCACAGGATAAAATATGCAATATATTCCTTACTTAATCAGTATTAATCATTGAATAATTGATGTAATAAAGATATGATGTTGTCTTTGATAAATGTGTATTAACCAATGAAATGAAGGTTGTATACAGAATAACCTAATGGAGACATGGCAGCTTAACCTTGAAGAACAGAACCTCCTGTGTTTGTTCTTTGTGTGTGTATCATTTCTTCCCTAACAGATTGGGTGTGGTGATGGAGTCAGATGTACGAGGGGAACGGCCTTTGTGGGTGGAGATTCTAAGAAGAAAGATCGACGTCATATATTTTATAAATATGCATGTTACTTTTTGGGCTGGTAGTTCATTGCTTGAGATGACCCAGCGCTGTAAAACTTTTTCATATCTGATCAATAAATAACTTAATTTTAATACCGTGTCTTTCCTCCAATTATGAACATGCAATGGACCCTTAAGGTCCAACACACATTATGTGTAATTTTAACACATTATGTGTCATTTTGTGTTAAAATATAACACATGTTGTGTTAAAAGTAACACAAAATGTGTTGTTTCAATAATAACACAGAGATGGGTGAATTCTGGGACAACGCAGTTAGTGTGTTGTCCCAGAATCAACACTTATGTGTTGTTTTTAACACATTTGTTTTTAAGAGTGCATGATATTATGCTAAAGACTAAAACTAAATAAAAACTAAAAGTAATGATTTTTGAAAAATAGAAACGAAATAAAAACTATTTATGCACCACTAAAAAGAACTAAAACTAAACTGAAATAAAATAACAAATTACAAAACGAAATAAAAATAAAAACTAATATATTTTTTAAAACTATAATAACCCTGTTAGGAACAGTTACACTGTATAAAACATTAACTAAACAGGCAGTACAATCAATAACAAATGATTTGTCATAGCTTCAATAAACAAAAGAATGTCACCTGCATTTTAGTTTCCAGCATTTTTCCACAATGCAGCCAAACTGGAAGAAAATAAGCTTCTGCTTTGCATCTGACATCAATTCAGAAACCTACAAACATAATCACAAGAGAATGAGGAATGTTTTAAATATACATAGAAATAAGCTCTAAGGAGCTGCATGGTTTACGGTAAAATTATGGGGTACTCACACTATGCACTGTATCATACCAAAGTATGTTTTACAGTATTGTTCAAAATAATAGCAGTACAATGTGACTAACCAGAATAATCAAGGTTTTTAGTATATTTTTTTATTGCTACGTGGCAAACAAGTTACCAGTAGGTTCAGCAGACCCCCAGAAAACAAACGAGACCCAGCATTCACGCTCCCAAGGCTGTGCAATTGGGCAACCAGTTGAATTAGTTGAAAGGGGTGTGTTAAAAAAAATAGCAGTGTGGCATTCAATCACTGAGGTCATCAATTTTGTGAAGAAACAGGTGTGAATCAGGTGGCCCCTATTTAAGGATGAAGCCAACACTTGTTGAACATGCATTTGAAAGCTGAGGAAAATGGGTCGTTCAAGACATTGTTCAGAAGAACAGCGTACTTTGATTAAAAAGTTGATTGGAGAGGGGAAAACCTATAAAGAGGTGCAAAAAATGATAGGCTGTTCAGCTAAAATGATCTCCAATGCCTTAAAATGGAGAGCAAAACCAGAGAGACGTGGAAGAAAACGGAAGACAACCATCAAAATGGATAGAAGAATAACCAGAATGGCAAAGGCTCAGCCGATGATCACCTCCAGGATGATCAAAGACAGTCTGGAGTTACCTGTAAGTACTGTGACAGTTAGAAGACGTCTTTGTGAAGCTAATCTATTTTCAAGAATCCCCCGCAAAGTCCCTCTGTTAAAAAAAAGGCATGTGCAGAAGAGGTTACAATTTGCCAAAGAACACATCAACTGGCCTAAAGAGAAATGGAGGAACATTTTGTGGACTGATGAGAGTAAAATTGTTCTTTTTGGGTCCAAGGGCCACAGGCAGTTTGTGAGACAACCCCCAAACTCTGAATTCAAGCCACAGTACACAGTGCAGACAGTGAAGCATGGAGGTGCAAGCATCATGATATGGGCATGTTTCTCCTACTATGGTGTTGGGCCTATTTATCGCATACCAGGGATCATGGATCAGTTTGCATATGTAAAAATACTTGAAGAGGTCATGTTGCCCTATGCTGAAGAGGACATGCCCTTGAAATGGTTGTTTCAACAAGACAATGACCCAAAACACACTAGTAAACGGGCAAAGTCTTGGTTCCAAATCAACAAAATTAATGTTATGGAGTGGCCAGCCCAATCTCCAGACCTTAATACAATTGAGAACATGTGGGGTGATATCAAAAATGCTGTTTCTGAAGCAAAACCAAGAAATGTGAATGAATTGTGGAATGTTGTTAAAGAATCATGGAGTGGAATAACAGCTGAGAGGTGCCACAAGTTGGTTGACTCCATGCCACACAAATGTCAAGCAGTTTTAAAAAACTGTGGTCATACAACTAAATATTACTTTAGTGATTCACAGGATTGCTAAATCCCAGAAAAAAAGAATGTTTGTACAAAATAGTTTTGAGTTTGTACAGTTAAAGGTAGTGTTGGACTTTAAGGCGTCCATTGCATGTTCATAATTAGAGGAAAGACACGGTATTAAAATTAAGTTATTTATTGATCAGATATGAAAAAGTTTTACGGCGCGCTTGGTCATCTCAAGCAATGAACAACCAGCTCAAAAAGTAACATGCATATTTATAAAATATATGACGTCGATCTTTCTTCTTAGAATCTCCACCCACAAAGGCCGTTCCCCTCGTACATCTGACTCCATCACCACACCAAGTTTTAGCCTGCAGGAGAAGATAGACACACATAGACAAAGAAAAAACAAACTGTTCTCCGCTCATCCCTGAGAGCCATGCAGTCCGTCACTTCCTCCCCAGTACTCCTCCACTTCACATATGATTGACTTCACATAGAATATAATAATGCTTTCTTAAAAACAAAACATTAATAAAACATTAATTTATTCATAAAAAACATAAGCTGTAAGATGAAAGTGATTATTATGTAAAACACATTTCAATATCATGACATCATTTCATTATTCGTAAAATTGGTTATATGAATAAGGCACACATTATAGATAGATAAACACATATTAAATCTTTTACTGCAATATTACTTCTAAGCAAAACACTTTAATCATTATTAAAAAACACCTGTCAGGGAAGAAAACACACACACACACACACACACACACACACACACACACACACACACACACACACACACACACACACACACACACACACACACAAAGAACAAGCCCAGGAGATTCTGTTCTTCAAGGTTAAGCTGCCATGCCCCCATTAGGTTATTCTGTATGCAACCTTCATTGCATTGGTTAATACACATTTATCAAAGACAACATCTTTTCTTTATTACATCAATTATTAAATGATTAATACTGATTAAGTAAGAAATATATTGCATATTTTATCCTGTGAACATTAAAGCATTGGTTAATAACATGGTTATCTGTCTGCTTTTCTTCTTTAAGCCTCGCTCTTTATCTTGATCGTTGCCAGCTGCACATTCCTGACTAATCCAACCACGACCTTGCAACTTTTGCAAACACAGAGGCTGCTTCCTCTCAGTAACTTTCCACTCTCTCAGACAAACACAAACAATTTTTTACTTCAGCGTACTATAATGATTTTTGAAAACACTTCTAAATACAATATTAATAAAACATATGACATTCAAATCCCACAGTAGACACTGCTATTTTTTTTAACACACCCCTTTCAACTAATTGCTCAATTGCACAGCCTTAAGAGCGTGCATATCATGAATGCTGGGTCTTGTTTGTTTTCTGAGAATCTACCCAGACAGCACACGTACGTCTGCCCGCCGTCGGCTCAAGAGCGTACGTCGGCCTCCTTATTTGAAACATCTAATAAGTATCGGCCACGCATTGGCCAAATCTTCAATCAAGTCAACGGTATTTCCCGCTCATCAAGCTTGTCTGTTACATCGGCTTTGGGTCGGATAACTATACCGGAGGCCGATGCCGCGCTTCTCTCTGTTGGTGCGTGCCCAGTTCTTCCACCCTTTGCAACCACCAGAGCAAAGGCGACATTATGGGTGTAAGTATGTACAAGAACTAAGTAAATGATAATAAGTGAAGAAAAATGGAATCCGTTAAGTAAATGTAAATGTTTTAATATAATATACAAGTAAAATAAATAAAATAGCAGCGCCTTCTTTGCTTTTAATGACACACAGCTGCTAAGTTCCATTATTACGAAGCAGAAGGGGGCAGTAATGTACATACGCTGGTTGCCAGCCGCCGTTAATACTCAAGTAAGTTAGAGAAAATGCAACTGGGGAAAGTGAGGAAAAATAAGGGATTATTGGCTTGTTTAACACGTATCATTGTTTTGTGTTCCCCTCCTTCATAAAAAAATAACAATTCCACGTCAACTCGAACACGCAAAACCCCGGTATGAAGCATTGTCATGGGCATGCCAAACCAACAGATGGCGATATATTTCTTAACCCAGAGAAGCCACTCCAGTCTCGTCTTGCCATGAACAAGGAAAAAGTGCGGGAGCTGACTAGGGTTGCCGCGGTGACAGAATTTTCTCACCTGTTAATCGGCGCGTCACAACCCCGGTGATCCCGGTTTCACCGGGTGGGAGGGGCTTATAAATGCGCATGCAGACGTGCACATTTTACTTTCACTTTTGAATTACGCAACTGTTTAAATGCAGTGCTTGCGTACGCTGCGTTAAATCGCGTATGAATTTGCGTGCAATGCGAGTGCAACAGCTGGTTTATTTAAGTGCTTAAGTTAATGTGCCCAGGTAATTCGCACAGAACCCGCCAGTCCCAAGCAGAGCAACCGGCTACTTCTCCATAAAGCGCTGCTTGAATGATCAATGATGGGTTTATTATTTTTCTTGATGAAAAACACAAGAACAAAACGATCTCGGTTATATTAAACATCATATATGTATATTATAACAAAAACGAGTAACCACGCGGCTTCTGCCTTCGTCTGGTCAGTCAGCTCGCCTCGCACACTCTGACAGGAATAAATGAAATCTGACACCTGCTGCTCTGTGACGTGACGCGCGTTCAGCTCCGCTAAATTCAGTCTGCAGACACATTCAGTTGTAAGTGTTTGCTCTCTCTAACGAAACTAAATGATTTAATTACACGAAAATATCAAAACGACGGTTAAAGACGGTGTCGCGGTGGGCAAGTGATCTAACCGGTGAGAGGCTGAAGCACCGGTTATCACCGTTTCACCGACCATCGCGGCAAGCCTAGAGCTGACTTCGCAAACGTCCGTGGTTCAGGTAAGTTTTCGACAAAAATCTTATATTAAATGTCCGTGACTCTTAAAAGTTAATATAAGGCACTCCGTCTACTACAGCACATCAAATAAAGTCATAGTTAGTAACATTTGTAGTACTTGCAGCGCTATTCAGACTTGGCATTTTTGCAAACATGTTTGTGTATTATAATTTCCATTAATTTTTGTTGTTCTAAAGTGTTTCTGTAAAACAATACGTGTCAGCTTGTTGTTATGTATAGTCTGACCGACTAGAGGTAATGTTAACGTTGAAATGTCATTTCTCGTCTAGTTTTTTATACTATGACAAAAATGTGGTACTTGAAATCAAGCTAAATACCTTTCACGTGTTCAGTATTGTGTTTTTGTTGCTATATAAACGATGCACTTAATATAGGCAGATGGCCATTGCTTTTCTGAACAGCAGTTGGAAGTATTCTGAGGTAATTTAAATTTTAGGAAAAATATGAGGATGATTATCGATGATTATATAATTGACTTCAATAACATAGTAATTTTGGTTGTTTAATTTCTTTATGAGTGTTTGTTTGGTGTTTAAATGATCAAGTTTAAATGATCAAGCAGTTTTAGTTACTGTATAAAGTGTATTATTATGATCTGTATGATAGTTTGAGTGCTCACAATGGCAGCAAATTTAAAAACAAAACAAACAAGAGATGTTTACATTGACATTATGTAAGTTAGTTCAGATACTTTGAGAACCATTTGGTTATGCACAGTGCAATCTGATTTACATTATTGTATGTCAGATGTATGAAATGTACAGTGATTTAATGAACAGGTGTTTCATATCATAGTCATTTGCCATACTGTGTATTTTAAACACATCAAGGGCTGGAAATGACTGAGTACATTTCTTGCTTTTTTCCTTAGCTAATATTTTCCTTATATATCTTTCCTCTCTTCTTGTGTGTAAACAGGTCATTGGCACTGCTGTGTAAGTATTTCACTGACAGACACCTCAAGACATTTTAGTGGGTGTAACTGGAAATCTTTTATGTAAATCTGTAATATTCAATTGTTATGTTTTATGTCTTTGCAAAACAGATCACAACATCATTTGCTGTAAGTTGTTTTTAACCAGCTGTGTTTTTGATCTTAACCATACTGTCATATTAGTTTTATCGGAGAAAGGACATGCCACCTCTAAGCCATCTGTTTCTCTGTGCAGGGCATGTACATCTAGGATGCGGCCTATCCAGATGAGATTCTCTCCAATGCCAGCAAACCGACAGTGGAAGACACGAGCCAGCACTTCTCCCCCCACATTGCCTCAGGCTTTTGAGATAACCACTTATAACTGCTCCCCCTTCATGAGACCGGATGCTATGTTGGGATCACCGGGGCCTCCATCGCCCGGCATGTACACGCTACATCAGGTGTAGGTAAGACGCACACTCACTGCTTCCATGGTGCTTGTGTTCTCAATGTTTTTGTGCAGGTGCCTTGGATAATGAAGACAATTTGGGTTGTTGTGTTACACGCCAGGTGAACAACATCAGAGTGCGGCAGTCAGAGATCCTAAAGAAGGACTCCATATGTTTAGTCGAGACAGTACGCCGTACATCTCTTATGACGAGTATATTTGTGTCAGGACCGCTTTCCCGATACTGACAAGGACATTTAAGGTTCAATGGACAACTTGCTTTCAATGAATGGTTAATGTCTGTAGCCCTTTTCACACACACATTATGGAAAAAATACAGAGAACACATAAGGGAGTTGTTCGGGATTATTTGATTTTGGTTCATTCACGCTGCCAATAGTTTTCTGAATTTGTTTGTGCTTTCACACACATGCCATAAAGACATGACATATTTAAAGTCTTGCACTTGTTAGTTTTTTTTTGTAGCATCTGTAGTTTGCTTATCCGTGATTTCTCTCGAGAGAAACCACACGTGTATTTTTTTGTTTATGATAAGATCATAACGGAGTGCGTTACACCAGTCCTTCCAAATCCTGGTCCTCGAGCACCCCCTCCCAAAAAGTTTTAGATGTCTCCTTATTTAACCCATCAGCTTGTTAGGGAGACATGTTTACCATTTTGAAAAGAGGCTGATAACTTGAATCAGGTGTTTTAAATAAGTTTTTGGGAGGGGGTGCTCGAGGACCAGGATTGGGAAGCACTACGTTACATGCTGTTTTGTTATGCTGGTGAATGTTCGTAGCTGATAGTGACGAGCCCCATGATTTCTTCTTCAGTCCAGTCTGCAGATATTTCTCATTGTGAATGTTAATCTGCATTTAAATCTGCCATGTCAAAGGGGAAAAGACTATATTTTTGTCGTGATGACACAATATTTATGTTGACTAATTATCGACGTTGAAATTGACACCCCCGATTCTATCAACCAAACGCAACAGCTCTAAGTCTAGCATACACATAATTGCATTCACTAACCATTGCCTCAGGTTATAAATAACTTAATAATCACAACTATCCACAACCTAAAAAGCTATGAATAGCAGTCATGCAAATTTTCTCAATTTGCTTTTCAATTTCTACTAGCAATTATTGGAGCTGCAGTCTGGATCCTGCCTCTGTCAGATGACCTAACACAAATTGAAAGATGACATCGGCCCTTGCAAGGACTTCAGACGATGCCAGCACTGGACTACATACAGTGGTAATCATGTGCGTTTCATGTTTAACTTTATGCCTTTTGGAGATCATTTCATCTTCCCCTCGCTTAAATGTTTATATTAACATAATTTTTTTACCAGGGGTGCCCAAACTTGTGCATGTCACTGTACTGATATATACTATACAAATAATGTAAGTTGAATTTACTTATTTAAAACACATTATACTAAGCACTATACTGCAATGTTGTTTTTAACGTTTGTGCATAATATATTATTTTTTGTCTTTTTCATTCATTAGATTTTCAGTAGTCCATGTCAAATTTTATTTCAAGGTAAGATAGCTTTACATGTCTTTCATTGTGCTTTCAAAGCAACAAGATGACTTGGTTCAGACAACTCAACCCTTTTAAAATGTCTTTTATTTAACGGTGCATTTTATCCTTTATCTTAGACAAAGCAGAGCATGTTAATTTCATTTAATACATTCTGGAACAAATCTGGGTCCACTTATCATTTCTACTTACAAATTAACATTTCTGTTGTGCTCCGTTTACAGTGTTTGGGTGAGATCTAGACAGAGGACTAAGGCGTATACTAGGACAGAACTAAGTGTTGTGGCCCACAGGTGAGACAAACTTTGCTACTTGGTATCTGTTAGACACGATACATTGAAGAAGGGCCCATTCATATTATACTTAAACTTGGTCCAGGACCATTTGATTTTTGGTTCATTCACACTCTCAATGATTTTCCGGAATCTGTGTTTATGCCGTAAAGACACATGATGTGTTTAAAGTCCTGCACTTGATAGGTTTTATTCACAGTGTCTGAAGGTTTGTTATTATTGGTTATTTCTCTCTGCAGAAGACTGCATTTTTGTTTATGATAAGACTATAATGGAATGTGTGATGCGCTGTTCTAGTATGCACATGAATTAACCCAATTTCAAAGTGGATATTTGAAACTCCCTGAACTCTGTCCCAGTCCAGTTTGCAGACATTTCTCATCGTGAATGTAAATGTTCATTTAAACCCCCGTTTTAAAGAGCTGAACGGTATATCTTGTTGCGATGACGCACATGTATTTTGTTTAATATAAGCTCATGTGAGCGCCTGACACGCTAGAACTGTTATGCTGCTAAATGATCTCTGCTTCAGCGTGGATAGTGACGAGCTCCCTGATCTCTCTGCTTCAGTACAGTTTGCCGACCTTTGTAAAACCCTTGTTTTAAAGAGCTGAACCATAACTTAAAAACTACGCCATTGTTTCTGCATCTCATTCATAAAGAGGGCTTTCCAGGTATGTTACGGTAATGGTACTAGGTCCTCTTTCCTGGAACAATCCCAGAACATCTACAGCACATGTTTGCCTTCACACAAATGCCTGTCTGCCAATTTTATGGATATTTTCTGGGACCAAAGTGCTGTGTGAATAAGGTTATACTTTACTCGATTACACGAACACTGATGCAAGCACTTGTTCAACACAGTTTGGTGGTAAGCAAGTGGGTGACTGTTATCTTTAGATATCTTTCACAATAAAATGTATAATTTTTAAGACATTTGCATTAATTCCTCCTATAGCACTTATTTTAAGTATAGCTGAGGATACAATGAAGAATTAACACTGCTTATAATGCACAGCCAGACACATTCAGGAATGCACCAACACAGTAGACCAGATGTTTTATATGCTTACATAAAGTACTGTATGCTTTGTGGACCTTTTTGATTATCTATCCAATATACACGATTGTTCATGTTTGCCATAGGCACCTAAATTTAAGTATAAAAATGTGATCGTATGATTAATAATTTTTTTGGATGTTTCCATTTCAGGTGATCCTAAAGCAACAAAAGAGGAACCATGGAGAGGAAGAAGTGGTGTCCAGATGTTTAAAAGGCGGTGTTCGGGACAGGAAACAGAGGCAACAAAGAGCAACCTCTAAGGTCTAAAGGCGCTGTTTGCAGAGACAAGTGTAGGAAACAAAGACAGAAGACCTGACGAGAATGTTTTATGGTTAAATGTTTTGGTTATGTACATGCACATTATTATTTACAATATATTTCTAAGATACATAAATATGTGACCTTGTATATGAAATCCAGGCTACTGTCTTAACATCTAATGACATCTAAAGTTTGAATTTACTGATTTAACATTGAGTTCAGTCTTTGGCATGACCTTACTCAGTCAGTATTGAAGATGTCAAGATTATATTTTCAGAGAATGTTTTCTGTATTGTGTAGGATGATTTTATGTAGAAAACAGTAAGTCACAAAGAAATACTTTGCTGGGTTTTCACAGGCTGTGTCCCATTTGTACAACATATGTGAATTATCTTGAGACTAAAACTTCTGAAATCCAAACTGTTATATTTTAGCATTTCAAATGCAGCCACCCTTTGCCTAGAATTTGACATATATACCCTTGGGTTTTTTCAGTAATTTTTTGAGATCTTACCCTGCGATATTTTTTAAGAAATTTCCATGTATTATGGGCTTGAATTACTTGTTTATTTTATCATTTTGTCCAAGTAATTTGAAAAAAAAAGTTTTAAATTAAATTTTAGTTCTCAATTAAAATAAATGTATATGTTGAGACTATATTTTTGTCCACAAACGTAATTGAATCATATACCTTAAGAGTATATTATTTTGAAGGTTATAAGAAATATTTTAGTTAAGTGTTTAAAAACGTTTACACAGTAGTATAGCAGTGTATAATAGTTACAGAATATGTCATTTATGTGTGACACATCTAAATATTCTGTTACTGATTTATCCAAGTAGTTTATGTGTTATATTCGTCAAATGAATAAATTTGCAACGGTTATTGACAGTGGTGTACTTGTTTTTAGTTGTTATTGCACAGAAGCACATTATTCTGAATAAATGTGAATGAATAAAGGTTTAAATTAATAAATAAATGCCCGGTAAAGCCCGTGCAGAGCGGCTGAAATTGCATCGTTTAAACATCGGCCCGAGGGCATTTGCGACGAGATGCCGACATCTAGACGACATCTTCCCAATGAGCAAACGCTCCCTGAGCGACATCTTGCCGATGGAACTTTGAAAGTCGGCACAACGTCGGCCAGATGTATGTGTGCTGTCTGGGTACTGAACCTACTGGTAACTTGTTTGCCACGTAGCAATAAAAAATATACTAAAAACCTTGATTATTCTGGTTAGTCACATTGTACTGCTATTATTTTGAACAATACTGTACTTCCAAAGTTTGGTGTGACTAGTGTGAGCGCTCCGTACCCTACTACACTTGGTCTCTGCGACAGTCCAGTTTAGTTCATGGTAGGGGGGCAATATTTTGAAACATAAATATTTTTAAATTATTTGCAACCCTTACAAAGACACTAATTTCCCACAGCCAGCAACAGCACAATGTTTGTCTGACATCACAATCTTACTGTTATTACAACTTTATGATTGTCAACAACTACTACTTTAAACTGAACACCAGTGGGCGGAGCCAACGATATAATGATGTGATGTGTCTTTCTGTGGGGGAGGTCAAATGAAAATTAATCTAGCTAGCTAGTGACATCACTACTCCAGCCATTTTACATTTTTAAAAGAAGAATGCTGTCTGCGATTCACTTATGTTTCCATGAATGCAAAAACTTTTATCGAAATACATATACAATTGTTTAAGTGTCATAATTAAAACATGCCTAAATTGGCAGTGACCCTGGCTTAAGTCGATACAAAACTCAAGTGCAAATCATGACACTCATATTAACCGTAGTTTTGCAAAATATTGTAACACCGATATCAGATATGAATAGTGTCTTATGTAAATATAAAAAGAGCAGAACAAAAAATAAATATAGTCAAAAAAATCTGATCTGTGCATTAAGATTTGCAATGTAAATGCAGTCTTATTGTGACGAGAAAACTTTGTCATTGCTGGAATCAAGAATGGTCTGAATAGGATTTGAGTTTGTTTACTTGTGAAACTTACCTGCTCCACCATTTACAGCTCCAGTGGGTGCAGATTATCATACAGATGGTTAAAGTGTGGATCCACCTAATATTCAAGGTAAAAGAGCATTTGTTTACAGCATTATCTAAGAAAACATATCACTAGATATTACATATTATACAACAGTTCTTTCTGGTTCTCGAATCTGATTGGCTAAGAGCTATGCGATATTGTACTGATAACGGCACAGTAACCCAGCGGGCATTTGATGTCAATTTAACATCAATTTGACATCAAACATCGACGTCAAAATTACGTCACAGAATAGGTCAAAAATGAAAGTCATTTTGACGTCAAAGTGTTGATGTCAATTTGATGTCAAAATTTTGACCTCTGCTGATGTCATTTTGATGTCAATTCTACATCTATTTGACATCAGGATGTTATGATGTTGATGTCATTTTAATGCTATTTTGATATCCCAGCCGGCATTTCAACGTTGATTCACCGTTGAAATTTATCTTTTATGGATAAAAACACACTCTTTCAAACAGTTTCCACTTAGTAGTGCAAAAGTGGAATATTCCAAATATAGAATAAAATCATAAAATAAGAAAACAAAAACATGTTTAAAAGTCATTTTATTTATTACTGCAAATATGAATTTTGTTGTTGGTTTAGTTGACAGTCTTCTTATGGCCACCACCACCCATCCATTCTGGCTCATGCACTAACAATATGATGACAGCATCTAAAGAGGAAAAACAAACCACATGTTGTTATGTCATTGTCAAAAATGCTGTTTTTTTAGCCCATGTATAAAAAAGTTATTGCATATTAAGGCAAGATATGTGTTCTTTAATGGTCTGACTAGAAACATAGCATAGCTGTCTGATGAAGGAAGAAAGCTGTTGTGTTTACAAATGTGACAATGGGCTTTAATTAAGATAATCTACGGTGCATTCAGAAAGTATTAAGACCCCTTCACTTCTCAATTTTGTTATGTTTTTGCATGATACTGCAATTGTTTACATTTTTCCTCATAAATTGATTTTTTGAAACGTTTGCAAACATCATTTTTACATTATACATATTTCAGACCCTTTGCAACAATACCTGAAATTTAGCTCAGGTGTCTCCTATTGGTCTTGATGTTTCTACACCTTAAAGGACACGTTTGGTATTTTACACTTAAAGCCCTGTTTTCAAATTGTTTATGATGAAATAGAACGGTTTTGACTGAATTTGGACATATGATGCTGGCTCGTGAATTTTCGGGTGTTTCTTGTATCACCTCCCACCTCTATAATGTGTATATAGGTGCACAGGAACAATCCTTCCTAAAATGCATTAAACTTTTGTTTACAAAGACGTGAAACTCACCGAGTGGTCAGGGGTGTTCACTGATATGCTCACACAAAAATCGCTGCAAAATTCCAACAGGTTTTATCGTAGTTTTTGTCCAACTCCATTGACTTGTATTAGATGTGCTGTGAGTTACGGTATTACTCCGCGGCGGGAACTTTGTTTATATTCTTGCTTTTGGCAAAGGTGGATTATCGCCACCAACTGGAAGAATGTACGGGTGTGAGGCGTTTGAAAAAAATAGGTCCACAAGTTTACAACGAATGCTAAAACACCTGTTGGAAAGCATCTTTCGCAGCGATTTTTGTGCGAGCATATCAGTGAACACCCCTCACCACTCGAAGAGTTTCACGTCTTTGTAAATGAAAGTTTAATGCATTTTAGGAAGGATTGTTCCTGTGCACCTATATACACATTGTAGAGGTGGGAGGTGAAACAACAAACACCTGAAAATTCTCGGGGCAGCCGCATATGTTGAAATTTCAGTCAAAACTGTTCCATTTCATCATAAACAATCTGAAAACAGGGCTTTAAGTGTAAAATACCGAACTTGTCCTTTAAAGGGTTCTGATGAACACAAAGATATTTTGAGGAATGTCTGTAACCAAACTGACAAGAAGCACCATTGACTTCCATAGCAGGATAAAAGAATACTATGGAAGTGAATGGTGCTTCTGAACGGGTTGGTTCCAAACAAATCCAGGTGTTTCAAAGTTTGCTGCATCCTACCCAAAAAGACCTGAGGCTGTAACTGCTGCTTCAAAAGGTGCGTTAACTAAGTACTGAGTAAAGGGTCTGAATACTTGGGTGATATTGACTTTATATTTTTATTGCCCCAAATTTAGATGCTAAACAAAGCAAACATTGACTGTTTGCCTTATGTGTGGGTCAAACAGCCTCTTGTGCAGTCATGCAGTCACTTACCAATGAAAGCTAAGATGGACTCCAGACCTTCTGGACTGTCTGTGAGAGACTTCAAACTCAAACCAGACCAGCAAGGCATCACGTTGGCAGACACCCCTACATGATAAAAAAATTTTGATTAGGAGATGTTCTTGTCCTATTTTTAATACACATTTTACAAACTTACCACAGATAATCTGGCAAAACAAAGACTTATGAAACAGCATCTTCCCAAATCTCCTCTTCAGGCTCATCTTGGCTATCATGGCATTTAATAAAGTCCTTAAAAAAACATATTTCATTAGTACAGAAACATACAAAAAACTGGCCCAAGTACAACTATTAAAAATAAAGAATGTTTCCATTTTTTGTCACGGGACACCATTATTATTTACTTACTTTTTGAGGGGTACAGATTTTGGCATCTGGAAAGACACATGACTTCACCAAGTTGCATGGTGGTCTGCCTACAATAAAACACATAATAAAATAAAAAACAAGTCATAGCCCCTTTTAACATAAATTGTGAAATACAAAACACTGCATCTTAATTATTAGGATAACTAGAATTTGATCTGAATACAATCCAAAACAAGTACAAAATATTTTGTAAGGTTCCATTACAACATGGTAGCTTGGTGGTGGATTACAGTGGTTGGTGGTAACTTTAACTTTATAACTCATGGACATAGCCATCATTTTAAAAGTGATGATTAGAGCCATAATACATATGGTAAAGTGCGGCCTGCGGTTGGCTTGAACTGATTTTGCCAAGTGGTTGATGTCCTCAGGGCAACATATTGTGTTGACCCAAGGACAACAATTTTCTAAATAAAACCTAAACCCACCTCAAACCCCAACCCTAACCAAACCCTAAAATCAGATGGACATGATAAGTGAAAAACAATGGTCTAGAAACAGCTAATCCTGGTTGTAAGCTTAAACTTAAAACCAACTTTAAACTTATTTCTGAAATCTGATTGGTTGATTGAAATGTTGTCCCAAGGTCAACATAATGTTGCCCTGAGGACATCAACCACTTGGCAAAATCAGGAGAGCCCTGCGGTTGCGTGCACGTCACAAACTATGAAAAAATATAAAGTACAATCTCCCCCAGCGAGATATCTTCAAGTTTGTGTGAACGCAAACAGCCAGGAGATTCAGAGTTAGAGCGCTATTTGCAACTGATATCAGTGATGATCCACTAGCTTTCGAGCAGAACAAAGGCAAAATATTCTTTCTTGGTCACTCAAGGTTGTGAAAAAGTATCAATCTGCGCTACCCGTACACCATCAGAACATGTTTTTAGTGCTGCTGGAAACATTATAACCCCAATAAGGTTTCTCACTTTTTGTTTCATGGTTTGAAGTGCTATAATAAACACACACATAGGCGCCAATCCCGTGGGTGCTCAGAAGCTCGGCTCTAGCACCCAGCAAAATGGCAAAGCACATATGCTCAGTTTATTCACATTAAAGGTACGGTTTTCCCTGATCGCAACTTTAGTTAGTGTGTAATCTTGCTGTTTGAGCTAAGGTATTATTTATGCTCTCAGTTCACTGCCAAGCAATATATTCCCCTTTCAAACTGTCATGGAGTGACTTTTATCGGCGGAACAAAAAGGGCGAAGATCCTTCCACCCGCATGAATTTTAATGAAACACCAGGTCGGTTCCGGCCAACTCCGGGCAAACAAATCGAGGATTAGAAGGATCAGGTGTGTTAAGCAAGTGTGGCGAATGATGATTGGGCTTTGAAGAGGAGAGGAGGCCCATAAAAAGGGCGTGAAAGAAACTGAAGGAGAGCAGTTGTTCCACGAGTTCGCTTTGGGAGCCCGCTGGATTGTTGTGAAAGGGGGCGGGTGAGGGCAAGCCGGAAAAACGAAACGAAGAGTAAAGACGAGCATCTGGATGAAAGAAGCCAATGGCAGATGAAAAGTAGCCTTCAACGAAGGAGTGAAAAGCCACGTTTGTTCCGGCGTTCGCGGAAGAGCGAAGCGGGTGCTCGTTTTCCGTCGATCGCTGTGTGTGAAGCGGAGGTCTATGGTGTGTTTGGAGAGACATCTTTTGTGTGGATTTGTAGGCTGGGCGAAATCAAGACGGGAGAATTGGGCTGAAATAAAGACGAAGATAAGTGCTGAACTCATTTATACTGCAGTGATGCGCTGTTGATTCTACTGTGTATGTTGAAGGAATCTTATATGTCGAAAGGATGGATGAGTCTGCATAAACAAGGCCCTGGATGGTTGGGACATCTGTAAGGAAAAAGGGAAGAAGGAGTTAAAGGAACAGTGCGATACGTGGAGTTTGTCTTGTTATCACTCTGTCACTTGCAATATTAACCATACTGTCCTCTTAGTTTGTCTTTGTTCCCTGATTGAGTGTGTTAGCCCCCAGCTTGTTGTGAAAATTCATTGACACATTGGAGTCGGCCGAGGAAGGGAAGGGCTCAAGTAGTCGTGGCCTTGACGTTTACATATGGTTGTCTTCTGCCTTAGTCATCGAACGATACAGGACTCTGAACACGGCCCAACGGGTGACCCTGACCTTCATCACCGTGAATGCGTGGAGTGCGGTGGGTGATTATTTTGTGAGAGTGTACACTTGGATTTTTGGAGTGCTGTGTATTGTCAGTGTTGTCAGCGATCACTTCCCAGACTGAAGAAAGAGACCTGTTTCCGAAGAGCAGAGTGGTGGCACTGGACAGCTGTCTTTTATTCCTATACGACTGGGACCGATTCAACTCCCCCCCGCCTGTGGTGGCGCCTCGACTGTAGCAAGTAAGGCTGGGCTGTGAACATTGTATTCGACATCTGCAGAGGGAGAGCTTGTATCTATCTATTTGTGGTGGGGAAAAAGTGTACTTACTGTTGTTGTGTATAACTATACACGTGTCGAGTGTTTCCAGATGTCAATCTATGTCCATATCTTCTGCCTGGTTGTCTGAAAGAAAGTTGAGGTGAAATGGCTGGCCCCGCTCTTGTAGCACGCTGTACCGTACAACCCCCCACCTCCATCTACCTACCTCTGTGACCCCATCTAGTGGGTGCGTTTGTCTAAACAACAATCCGCCTCACCCGGTGCCTCCATCTGCCCCTTTCCTGCCTGAAGCTAAGAGGTGGTGTAATCCTCCTTGCATGTTCCTTGAAGTATTGTTATTGTCGAAGAGATTGTGTGTCTTTGCTGCCAGCCTGCAGGTCTGAGCCAAGGGCTCTGTGTCATCGTGGGATTGTGTTATCCTATGCCCTGAAGTCGGCGCCTAAGTGGTCGTCGTAAGTCTGTTCGAGAGAGGAAGACTAGAAGTCGTTGTGTGCCTATACGTCTGCTCCAACCACCAGAGTGTCAAGAAGGATAAGCCTTGTACATCCGCCCATTCCCTTGCCAGTAAGTTCAAGTTGCAAAGCTACTTACCAGTGTACCCACCTGTATACCTCCCTGTATGCCTAAAAGCTAAAAGCCCAGTGTACTTACCTGTATACTCCCCTGTGTACGCCCAAAGCTACCTACCAGTGTACCCACCTGTATACTCCCCTGTGTACGCCCAAAGCTACTTACCAGTGTACCCACCCGTATACCTCCCTGTACGCCTAAAGCCCAGTGTACTTACCTGTATACTCCCCTGTGTATGCCCAAAGCTACCTAACAGTGTACTTACCTGTATACCTCCTTGCACGCCCAAAGCTACTCACCAGTGTACGCACCTGTATACCTCCCTCTACGCCTAGAGCTACTCACCAGTGTACTCACCTGTAGACCTCCTTGTACGCCCGAAGCTACTTACCAGTGTACTCACCTGCATACCTCCCAATACGCCCAAAGCTACTTACCAGTGTACTCACCTGCATACCTCCCTGTACGCCCAAAGCCACTTACCACTTACGCCCGAAGCTGCAAGCCCAGTGTACTTACCTGCTTATTTACCAGTGTACTTACCTGTATCTATCCTTCTGAGCTCAGGAAAAGAGGCTAGAAACGTTCACTTGTAGTTCACCTGTGAGACGCAAAGAGAGGAAGCCGGGAAGACTTACCTGTAGTTCACGTGGAGACGAAGAGAGAGGGAAAGTCAAGAAGACTTACCTGCAGTCCACGTGAAGAGTCAGAAGTGACTCGGATCACTGTTCCCTCAGTTCCAAAAAGCTCACCATTTTTAGAACCCTTCCCCTTTTCCCTGTTTTTAATTAAATAAAGACTGTTACATTTTATTCCTCTTGTCTGTTTGGTCATTGGGGCATTTTGGGACGTCCTCGGGGTGGAAACAGAAGGAGGAGCATGACCCGCGACAGGGGCGCTCCGCTCCGCTCCCACCTGTAACAAAATCCTACAGCGAACGGCCAATTTGTACTACAGCCCTCTACTTCCAAGTTGAATGATGAGCTATGACTAACCTCTGCCCACAGGAACATGTCAGGCGTCAGCTAAGCTCAAATGGCTCTGGCTGCACAATTAATTACACACGATTGTCACGCGCATTTCGTCAGTAAAGTCCCTTGATAAGTAATAAATCACCATCAGCTACTTTCATATGAAGCGCCATTTACTACACAGACCCGTAGTTTACTGACAAAACGTGAAATCATTGCCGATTATGAATGCGATATTTATTTCCCCTTTTGTCAGTGAACTATGGCTCTGTGTAGTAAATGGCGCTCCATCTGAAAGCAGCTGATGGTGATTTATTACTTATCAAGAAACCAGCTTCACCGACGAGATGCGCGCGACAATCAGGTGCCATCAATCGTGCAGCCCTAGCTCTGGCTAAGCTAAGCTGCTGTCGAAACACAATAAACAAACTACACAAGCAGAACTCGTTACATAATTCTGAAGGAGGGACTTCATAGAACAAGGAAGACATCAGCCCGTTTTGAGGACAGTGAAAACAGCGCTATACAGTAAATTGTGTGAAAAATATTGTTTTTTACACACAAAACATGAACACAATCAAAAACACAGAAAAAACATTACCTTTAACTTTACAATTCGCATCTAAAATCACACGAAAACATGACTGCACTGCTTTCCACCTCTTCAAAGCTTTTGAGCGCTCCAGAGCACCTGGTGTCCAGTAAAGCTGGAGGTTGTGATGAGCACCCACCGGTGGAAAAAGAAATTGCCGCCTATGAACACACACGTTTGTTAAGAAACATCATATATGATCTTTGTTTACATTTTTTATTTTCAATATATATATAAAAAAGATATATACCTCCCCCCTCACATAAACACATTATATAAACCACCGCACCACAGTGGTGAATTGGTGCATTACCATGGCGGTGGTAAAATACTGTCACAGCCATAATAAAGATAAGACAGAAATAAATGCTGTTATGTACACAACCACAAAGATCCATTTTGTCTGTCAATATGAAGCCTCTTTAAAACTTGCATCAACATCCACTCTGAACTATGAATTAACTTCTGTCTGTCTATTGAAAACGAAGGGTCTGAAACATGTACTATAGAGGGAATAGTGACATACAGAAGAAATTAAGTGCTGTGCTGAACAGTGACCATTGCATACTGAATTATTTTCTTATATTTTCCTAATGACAATGATAAACCAGTACTGAGAAACAAGTAGCAGGTGTTTTTAAAAAGCTCACCTGTGAAGTTTCATATGTTTGTGTGTCATCACGTTTCTGACCTGACAACTCTTGCTGTCTGTTTCTTGTTCAATCCTGACAACATATAAAAAAGTAAAATTAGTGCAATAGTAAAAGATAATTCTATAAATGATGACCTTTATCAGAATGTAATGCATACACTTGCATACTGCATTTAAGTATATACTGTAAAATATCAGGGTTAACATGTCACAACATTACCTGATCCATACAGATGTAATGGCTGTTGATGCATTAAAATCTCAGCATTGACAAGATCACCATCACTATGTTTAATTTGAAGGGCTCTGATAACAAAGACATTACAAAAGATTTATAAAAATACACTGAAAACAAGAGCACATTTATATATAACTAATATTTTCAAGTTCCATTAAACGTGCTAATTATTCATCAAGAGAAGTAAGCAAAATAACACCATTACACTTCATTTCAATTCAAATAGCACATGCCAAAAACTTACACTGCTTGACTTTTTCTTACAAAGGAGTTCAGAGTCTATTCTCTGCTTTAAATTGTGGATACAGCGCGAGCGACCGCAGGTACAAGCATAAGCATGTGACGTAACGTGTGATTGCCTGATAAATGCAGTTATTGCAAATCCGCGAGCCATAAAACACCAACATATCATCTAACTTTAAGTATAAACACTTAATCAGTAACACGAAATTAAGCAAGCAGCATTAATTAACTGACCGCACTCATTCAGCTGCTGTGCTGCTCCTCTTTACAAATGACTCTGACAGAGGTGTCTGTGGCGCCTGTAAAACCTCTCGGACAAACTGACTGAACTACGATATCAACGCTTTTCTACCGAACAGTTGTCCAAAAAGCCCTTACATTTATGTACTTTTCTGAAGCAATAAACAACAGTGTGGTTAAGTTGATAACACCCGATATAATATTAATTGATTAATATTCATATTACAATCATATTCATGTAACCGTAGTCCAATTTCGGCGGGAACATCCCGTGGAATAGCGAATAAACCATTATAACGGATACGTTCACAATTTACAGAAAAACACAATTAATTGGCATCGTGCTTTTTGTCATACAACATTTTATGTGTGAATAAAATTATGTTACGCGTTTTAAACATTGACTTATTGACTTGATATTTCCTTACCTCGATGCACTTCTCGATGATCACGCAGACAGCCGTTAAACTCTCCAGTATCGTGTAATCTCGCGAGATTACCTCGCTTCTTTTTTGTCAGGATCAAATATTCCAAACTGACTTGTATGAATGAAACATATAAACGTCTTGATGTTATTTTATTATTAATGGTATTTTTCAAATTTATATTTAAAATGTTATATTTTAGACACTGTGATGAAAATATAATAATAATAAAAAACAATAATAGTTTATTTGCACGTGTTTATTACATTTTTAACTCTCCCCATTACAACTTTCAAGATGTTAAACATGAGTCGCATTGATTTACAATGAATAATAAATATACTTTTTCAGACATTGTTTTGACATAAATTTAACGTCAATTTGACATCTTATTTCCTGACATCAAATCAACATCAATTTAATGTCAATGATATTGACCTGAGATATAGAGACCACAAAAAACATGTCAGTTTGATACCTTTGTTGGGCCTCTTTACAACCACAAGGAAATAATTACAAAATATAGCTGCAAGCAGCAATGGCGGGCCCTCGCACGTTTTTTTACCGCTACACGGTGCGTCCGAGAAAACGATGCACGGTGGGCAAGGGCATCAAGTGGGTAAAATATCAGTGGGCTATTTAATGTTGTTTCTGAGCCATTTGGGGACTGTAGGTAAAAGAAACCCCACATTTTAGACAAACAGGGGCACTAGTGAGCCACTTAAGAGACACGCCTATATCTGACGTTTTTGTCAACACTTAACAGCTGAAAACTCTGATGTGTGTGCCAAATTTAAAGTTCAACTAAGCACGCCAAGAGCCTTAAACATGCCTGAAATTAAAGTAAAGTTTGACGCGTTGCCATGAGAACAGCGTTCGAGATGTCTAAAATTCCTTCGCAATTTATCATCTACAATGTCTCGGCATCATGTTGACCACTTCTGGTGTCAATCGCATGATTATTCTAGAAGAAGTATTAAAAGGTTCACAGCATGTAACTGTCAGCCTTAAATATGTGTAAAAATGAAAGTAAAGTTTGATGCATTGCCATGGGAAAAGCGTTCGAGATATCAAAAATCCCTTCGCAATTTATCATCTACAATGTCTCGGCATCATGTTGACTACTTCTCGTGTCAATCGCATGAAAATCCTAGAAGGAGTATTTAAAAGTTAACTGTATACAACTGAAAGGCTTAAATATGCCTGAAATAAAAGTAAAGTTTGACGCGTTGCCATGGGAACAGCGTTCGAGATGTCAAAAATTCCTTCGCAATTTATCATCTACAATGTCTCGGCATCATGTTGACCACTTTTGGTGTCAATCGCATGAAAATCCTAGAAGGAGTATTTAAAAGAACATTGCATGGAACTGTCAAAAAAATCAGGCTTTGTGACTGACACACTTCCTGGCGCCTGGTGGTGGCGCTATACCCGGGAGTCACAATAGGCACATCGATGCGATCGGAATCTTTAGATGAACAAACACCCCGCGTGTCATTACAATAAGACATTTTTTGCCTTAGATATTAGACAATTCCTGTTTCTCTGATTTCGCCATAAGTTTGTCGCCTCGCCATGACAGAACCGTTCGAGATATCAAAAATCCCTTCGCAATTTAGCAAGTCCAATGTCTTGACATCATGATCACCACGTTTGGAGTCAATCCCATGTATCCCCTCGGAGGAGTATTCAAAAGTTCACCGCATGCATTTTTTAAACAATCCAAAATGGCCGACTTCCTGTTGGGCGGAGCTTGAATGTTAGAGGGCGAAAGTTGTTCGGGTCGATGAGATCTATATGTGTACCAACTTTCATACATGTACGTACATTTTTGCCCGATCTGTGCACTGCTGTTTGTTTTTGCATTACAGGGGGCGCTACAGAGCCCCCCTGCCACGCCCGTGTTCCAGCCTTTGGCTTTCGGCGATGACGGACGACTCTGACGTGTGTGCCAAATTTCAAGACTTTTCGAGTATGTTAAGGCCCCCAAAATGTTCAAAAGTGTTAAAAAAAAAAAAAAAAATAATAATAAATATAGCTGCAAGCAGCAATGGCGGGCCCTCGCACGTTTATTTACCGCTACACGGTGCGTCCGAGAAAACGATGCACGGTGGGCAAGTGCATCAAGTGGGTAAATATCAGTGGACTATTTTATGTTGTTACTGACCCATTTGGGGACTGTAGGTAAAAGAAACCCCACATTTTAGACAAACGGGGGCGCTAGTGAGCCACTTAAGAGACACGCCTTTATCTGACCTTTTTGTCAACACTTAACAGCTGACAACTCTAATGTGTGTGCCAACTTTTAGGTTACTCTAAGCATGCCAAGAGCCCTAAATATGCCTGAAATAAAAGTAAAGTTTGGGGCGTTGCCATGGGAACAGCGTTCGAGATATCAAAAATCCCTTTGCAATTTATCATCTACAATGTCTCAGCATCATGTTGACCACTTTTGGTGTCAATCGCATGAAAATCCTAGGAGGAGTATTTAAAAGTACACCGCATGCAACTGTCAAAAAATCCACCTTTTGTGACTGCCACACTTCCTGGTGCCTGTTGGTGGCGCTATACCCGAGACTCACAATAGGCACATCGATGCGATCGGAATCCTTGGCCGAACATACACACTGCATTTTTATCCCAATAAGACATTTTTTGCTTTAGATATTAGACACTTCCTGTTTCTCTGAATTCGCCATGAATTTGTCGCCTCACCATGGCAACACCGTTCGAGATATCAAAAATCCCTTCGCAATTTAGCAAGTCCAATGTCTCAGCATCATGTTCACCACGTTTGGTGTCAATCGTATGAATTCCCTAAAAGAAGTATTTAAAAGTTCATGACTAACACACTTCCTGGCGCCTGGTGGTGGCGCTATACCTGAGACTCACAATAGGCACATCGATGCGATCGGAATCTTCAGACGAACAAATGCCTCGCTTGGCATCACAATAAGACATTTTTTGCCTTAGATATTAGACACTTCCTGTTTCTCTGATTTCGCCACAACTTTGTCGCCTCGCCATGGCAGGACCGTTCGAGATATCAAAAATCCCTTCGCAATTTAGCAAGTACAATGTCTTGACATCATGATCACCACGTTTGGTGTCAATCCCATGAATCCCCTAGAAGGAGTATTTAAAAGTTCACCGCATGCATTTTTTAAACAATCCAAAATGGCAGACTTCCTGTTGGGCAGAGCTAAAATGTTAGAGGGCGAAAGTTGTTCGGGTCGATGAGATCTATATGCGTACCAACTCTCGTACATGTGCGTACATGTTTGCCCGATCTGTGCACCAATGTTTTTTTTTGCATTACAGGGGGCGCTACAGAGCCCCTGTGCCACGCCCGTGTTCCAGCCTTTGCCCGTTCGCAATGACGGACGACTTTGACGTCTGTGCCAAATTTCAAGAGTTTTCGAGTATGTTTAGGCACCCAAAATGGCCAAAAGTGTTAAAAAAAATAAAAATAATAATAAAAAAAAAAAAAAAATAATAAATCCTAAGAAAAACAATAGGGCTTCGCACCTTTCGGTGCAGGCCATTCTGGCCTGCTCCTCGGTGCTCGGGCCCTAAATATAATGAAAATATGCATATTCATGCACGTCATACATGGTGGTCAAAATCTTGACTATTTGTTGATGTCAAATTGACGTCAAGGTGCCCGCTGGGAACCGCTTCACCTTTCGTATCATTCCGCTACCTAGTGAATGGAGGTCCTAAACAGGCTCATCTCTGAATGGAAAAACACAGACGCCCTGTTTTTAAACACTCTCCGTGTGTCTCATTAGTTCACTAGCTCATAAATCAGTCTGTGAATCCCCAATTGGAAGTTATTATTCTGTCAAAGATCAGCGCTCTTGGATGTTACGTTAAAGTTAATGGGAGTAATGTCTTGTCACATCGTGTGGACAATTAACACTTGGAAAGAGGAATATAAACACTAATTTTTTACGCGAAAACACAGTGGAACTGCAGGTAAGCACCGCAGCTTTTAAATGTGGACATTGATCATTTATTTAATCGCGACATGACTATTAAAACATGTTATGAGATATCGCCACTGGTATATTTATAAGCAGCATGCAAAAACATCTCTCTGACACTTATAAAAAACTGTTTTATATAGTACTGACAAGAACGAAGTCTAATAATAACCGAGTGCTCGTATCGCGTTAAGATGAAATGGTAAACCAATAGTAACATTATAGAAGTATAGTTTTATTAACTTTTACCCCGCGCCAAAACAATAACAACACAAAAGACACTAAATATGAATAAGAAAACAAGTAATAGTTTCATCATGACACCAAATACTGGTGATTTGATCTAATTTTTGACCATCAGGCCAACATGAGAGCCAGGAAATCCCTGTCAGAGATGTAGCCCAGAGGGGGCGGTGGTCAGCGGGGCGAGTGAACACTGACGTCCGCTCATGCTTTGGTTCTCATACGTACCGAATCTCAGCAAACGTTCAAACAGGCGCTATCTTTACTAATCGACTGTAGATTTAAATATAATACATATATATTCTCGACTGAACTAATCTTAAAACTACACTTTGTGACCAAGAAATTGTAATATTTAAAAACGGCGAATCCGTCCATTGAGTTAATATGAGATTCAAAGCAGCCGAAAGTGTTACCTGTCATTCTGGCCGCCCTCAAATCCGTGGCGGAAGAAGTAGTTCTCAAACAAAGAGGCTTTTAAAAATACTCCGTTGTTGTTTTCTAGTTTTCGTTTTTCAAACGTGTGCCGTTGAACTGTTGTATAAAAGCAATATCGCTCTCGGAGTCGTGTGATATAGCTCTATATCATCACGGCTGTGATTGCCTCCGTGATGGCCTAATCACAGCCGTGATGATATCACACTCCTACTCGAGCGATATTGCTTAATTTGATGTTAATGTCTGACTCTGATCCATACAAAACAGATTTTCTGTCCTGAGACCCTCGGCTGACCATCAAGAAAGAACACAGTAGGTTAAGAAGAATCTGACCTCACTTTTGATCATTACGAAATTATGGCAGTACATTACACATTTAAGGACTGTTATTCCCCTGGCTGATTTAAAAATACCCAAAAGTTCTTAAAAAGAAGCAGCCCTAGTTATTTTGGCTTGTCAAACATAAACTATATAGACATAACTATTGCGACGTCTCCTCCTAATAAACAGGTTTAAATACTTAACTTATTTCCATGAGCACAAATCTTAATGCTACAGCATATGATATTTTAGAAAAACCGTTTGATGTTAAATTTATAGCAAGAGTTTTGGCAGGGCCCTTTTCAATACCAACTTTTTAGCAAACAACTCATCACCTAAACCTATCAATGACTCGTACAAGAAGCTGTAGTCATTTCGGAACAGAAAAAGGCACTTACAAAACTGTTGCAACAAAAATCAAAACAAAACTCTTTGAAGTGGTATTATATGGTATAGAATTTATATTTGTTTTGATTGGAAATACTGGAATAAATAAACATGTTTATTAGAATGAGGCCTCCCAATACTTTTGTCTAGTGTATTTGCCACAGACAGGGTAACGCAAGCCTTAGAGTGTGCTTCTTTGTAAATGTGACAAATGAAAATGACCTGATCCATCATTTCCAGCTCCAGTGGGCATCCTTTATCCAGACCCTCATACAGATGGTTGGAGTTTTGATTCACCTAAAGTACCATGCAAGGTAAAAGAGCATTTGTTGACATAATTAGGAAGAAAATATAAACACAATGTTCATGGCATTTAAATACAACATAACACTGTGTAACACTACCTTTCCTGTTCAATCCATAGAGCACTCATTTTCACTCTTGAGACCATGGTGCGACCTGCAAGGTCGAATGGAGAGTAAGTTACCTAAAAATTTTTTTTATTTAAAATCGTCATCAGCTAAACATCAACATGTCCGAGGCAGATGCATGTCTGATGGTCTGTCCAACATTCAAAACCTCACAGTAAATCTACAGTCTTGAATACTGTTTTAAATCAATGTACACATATGCTCATTATGAATTCTAATAAAAAATACTAAATGTATATAAAAAGCCTCAATTAAATTATTTTTTGATATTGCAGCTGTAGACGAGACACTCTTGGAGTCACCTGCCTTCACTGGTCCAGTTGTTAGCCCAATTACAGATGGAGAGTATAGAAGAGGATGGCATCTTTTGTACAACATCTAGACTGATAAAAGATCTAGACAGGCTCGAACAAAAGTTAACAGACAGAGGGGCTTATATAGAGAATGGTAAGAGCCATTTTATCCGTCAAACTTTTCACCAATTATTGTAAACATAAACAATATTATAGGGCTTAATTTGTTTTAAACATTACTTCAATGTACTGTATCTGTTTAAGGTGAGCAGCTACACATAACAGAAGAACATGGAGAATCTGCTCAAAGGTGTTAACCAGCAATGCAGCTATACAACTAAATTGATGCAGGCAGAAACACAAGCGAGGTATGCATGTTCAATGTGTGTATGTTATGTCCAAATGTTGTTATGTTCAAATGTTTTACAATATACTTAAACTAAACTGGTGGACCTGTCATTATTGCATTAGTCAAGTACAACTGAGTAGGTTAAGTTTACATATCAACGTCAATAAATATATATAAATAAATATCAGTCTTGACAGCAAACATAATGTTTTATAAAATAATTACAGCTTTTTAAGAAATTTACACGAGGCTCAAACTATAAGTGAAATTAACTATCAACAACCTAAAATAACCACAGACACGTGCATAAAATATCTAACGTGAACTAGTAGGGCCCTATAATTTCCACAATCACGGAATCGCGGACGGAATCACGGAATTGGCTAATTAACACGGAATCTAGTATTAACGCGGAATTTTTCGGAATTTTACATTTTTTGAATAAAATTATGTTTTTGTGTGGGAGACGAACGTATGTCTGGGGGAAATGCAGACCGGGGAAGTAAATCTGGGCGACACGCCCCCTCCCGTCGTTTCAGACCCCCTCCAAAACACTGAAACCATGGTGAAGCGGCTCTCCACGACTCTGCTTTCGTCAGCGAAAAAATTAAGAAATTCGACGCTAAGCACTTGGTTCCGAGCAGGTCTCACATGACTTTTATGTGACCGGAGAACTGTTATTTTGGAAGTTTTGTCAACACTCTGTTCACGGTGAGCGCAAAGATACATGCACTCTCTCATCCACGTCTGTCTCACTGTACCTCTCTCACATGCACGCGCTCACGCATCTGTCCGAAGTGCGAACACAAATCCTCATGTATTTGTTCAGTTTTATGCATTTCAAGCGAGCTGAGGTGAACTAACTATCCCTTGCATTTAAAATATAATCATCTGCATCATGGCGCCGCTCTCTGTCTCTCTTTCGCTCGCACGTGCAAAGAGCTGCGTGCTCATGCTTTCCTAAGTCAGATCACTATCCTGTGTATGTTTGTAAAGTTATATGCATTTCAAGCGATTGTGTATAAAATATGGATCGCGTTCCGCTGGATTGATGTGTTTAAGGCACTTTTGAAGGCACCACTGCTTTGACACTTTGTTGTAGCCTCCTGCAACAACACTAAACAATGCATTGAATTGAGTTGTGTGTGTGTGTGTGTGTGTGTGTGTGTGTGTGTGTGTGTGTGTAAATGCATCTTTTATAGTCATTAAGTAATCCTGTTATCCAGTTTTTCCCTAAATCATTTACATTTTAATCATTAACATTAAAGGCACACTGTTTTTATGACTAAAATAACAGTAAAGGGTAAAAAATATAATTGCCAAAAATTAAAACGGATAAAACGGAATTTGCAAAAATTAAAACGGAGAAAACGGAATTTGGGAAAAAATAAAACGGAATTTGGGAAAAAATAAAACGGATTTTATAGGGCCCTAAACTAGCTAGTTACTGTACATACATTGCTTATTATCAACGAAATTTCTAGTTAACTGATCCCACACTCAGCATTATTAAAATGTATTATACCTACATACCTTAAACAAAAATGTCAGGATGGGGAAAATATAACGGCGCATCAAAAATGGGCATAGCGTAGGCTAGTCAACAACAAGAAAATACTCAGCATAAAACCCTCAACAATGTCGACTGCACACATGTAACAGTCCCTGCAACACCAGCTCAACCGAACAGTGCCAAAGCACCATACCGTAGAAAACAGCAGCGCGTTTAGTCAATGATTGCAATGAATTTCATTACATATGTACAAGAAAACACACCATAAGCATACAAAGCAACATATGTGACCCTGGACCACAAAACCAGTCTTAACTCATTCACCGCCAGCCTTTTTGAGAAAAGTTGCCCACCTGCATTTTTGTGATTTTAACAAAATTTTCACAAAATTCCTTGCAGGAAAAATTATTTTCTATAAATATATAAACATACAAATTATATCAAATTAAAGAACACACCCTCTGCTTTCAAACAAACAATAAACAAACAAACAAAATGGGGAAAAAACGTTTCATTATATATTTACTTTTTCTACTTAATTTACCACTGAAATATGGATATTTCTCTTCCAAAATACAACATTTTGACCAAAAAGCTTAAAAAATTGCGTTTTTGTAAAGAAATTTATGTTAGAGATCAGACTCAGAATGACTATCAAACATAAACGCAGTTAAAATAAATCATTATCTGTTTTTAACTTCTGTTTTTGATAAATTCGTTTTGGCGCCATCTGGTGGATAAAAGCGGTATTACACTTTCACTTTGAAATTCGTCCAGAATGGCACGTTTATTAGTTAAATATGAACTTACATTCAATCCGTCGAAAAATCTAAAAATCGGCAAAATAGACATGCGTGGTTTTCATCGGACAGCGACAATATATATTATCCAAATCCATGCTGATTAGAGCATTAAAAACTTAAAAAGTGTTACATTTAGGTAAATTTAGAACAGATAAAAACTACCATTACTTCGAGATAAAACTGTTATACATAATATAAAAACTGTTATTATATAATTCATATAACTGAAACAAATAACCAGTGTTTTGAGGACATTTACCTCAGTGGCGGATCCTCGACGAGGATTTCGTTGCGATTCTCAATCTTGAAGAGAAATATGCAGCGAAGCTCTCCCGCGGAGTGAAGAAGAAGTGGAGTTACGAGGTTTCTCAGAGAGTTGAAATGTCCAATGGAGTTAAGAGGTTTGCGCTCAAGCTTTTTCAGGACTTTAGATTGGTTAATAAATTGTAAAAGTAACACCCACGTGGGGACTGACCAATAGCATCGATTTGTGAAAAATATGAAATTGACAAAATTTGGACATACGACGTTCCGCCCGACAGTGACGATATGGATTCTACTCTCCTTCGCTTTCTTTAAAGCACCCAGACGTTACAGAATAATCAGCCTAACCAGAATCCAGCGGAGGTTTGTATATTTCCTACCGGCAACATGAATCCAGTATTTGCTTAGCTTGGACTTTGCCAGAAGCATCGACCCATTGAGAATTACGTCAAGGACTTCCTGGATTTAAGCTATCAGGTACACTATGATGATGACATGCTTAAGAATTTTTTTTATCATGCACTTCATGGACATTTACACCTGTGTATGCCACGTGATGCCTTAATCTGGTCCTTGGAACGTTACATAGACTTTGCTCTCCATGCCTAACACCATGCCTGTTTCTAAAATGGCCGCCACCATGCCTGTCTCTGCACCTAAGATGGCTGTCATGTCACCTGCACCAGTTTTTGAGATGGCTACTGAAGTATTTTATTTTAATCCCAATATGTGCATCTTGAGTTTACCATTATAATCCAACTTTGCAGTAGTTTAAGAACCATCTGTGTGTATTTAAGAACCAGCTGTGTGTATTCATGTCAAATAGTTTCATGTCAAAGGACACAAAGGGTTTCAGTATAATGAATAGCCTAGAGTCAAATAGGTCATGGGAAGGAGACACGGGTCTGAGGAATGTCATGTGGTTCTTCAAGTTACAAGCCTGAACAGAAACATATTGTTTGAACCATGGAGGGGAGGGAACCAAAACCTATATATTTACCAAGCCATGGCTCAGCGGGTCAGACTGATTTTGGAGAATCCTCCTAGGACCACACTCTGGTTCTGGGGGGATTCACCAGGGCGGCCTCTGCTTTTTATTTGTCTGGAAAATAAAAGTCTATCTCTTGAAATCAAAACCTACGACTGAAGATTGTTTCATGGGAGGAAAAAGAAAACCACAACATTTGGTGCCGAAACCCGGGATAGAAAAGAGCTGGACAGTCGCACCACCTGGGCGACCCTGACGAGCAACACAAACAGCGTATGGCCATATACTAAAGGTAAGCACTTTTTGCTTATTTATTAGGTTTGTGTTGTTTGTGTAGAATTTGCTCCAAGTGGTGAGAAAATTAAGCTCTTCTAAATTTAAGAACCATATATGTGAACTGGGTTTTGATTTCAAGGGTACAATCTAACTAAGGCATGCATGCATGAATCTGTATTAAATTACTTTGGCTTTGATGATCACAGTGAATTGAAACAGATTTTAAGTGAAGAGAACACGTAAGAGTTGCCTATATCTGTGGGTGTAAGTGTATGATATAGAAGTCTGTGCCTGTGGTCGGAAGTGTAGGGCACAGAGGTCAATGTCGTGTGGTCGGAAGTGTTTATCGATATTGACAGTATATTGACCGCGTAAAAGTGGTATATTTTATTGTTTTAGTTGACCATGTGGTTGGAGGTGCAATGGTCATTTTGTTTTGGTATATAAATTAATACCATGTTTTTATTGGAACTGTGAGTATGTTTGCAGCTGCAGTGTGTGTGTGAGTGAGTGAGTGAGTGAGAGAAATATGAACTTGCATCTGGTAAGCAGGGAGACTTTCCCTTGGGCAGTTGGGCTGTTAAGGGGGGTGTAATTGCTGTCCTGTGAGTGTAGGGTGAATGACTACTGGGTTAGAGTGTGGAATAATGAGCCCTAAAAAATAAAGACAGCCCAAATAAATAAAGGGTTTGACATAAATGCTAACTGGTTATTACTGAAAAATGGTTGGGTTAACAATTTGGTTTATAGGTTATCAAACATACATTTGAAATTTAAGGTTTGGTAAAAACAATTGACACCAGATGGGAGATCAAAAAGAGCACAAAACCTGAGACCACAGCTGGCTTTCTTGATGGGCAATGCAATCAGGTGGCCACCTAAAGAGATGAGCAGTTTTGCTTGTTTAAAGATTGTATTGTTCACCTGAGATGGCTCGGGGTGCCCTGGTGAAAAAATAGTATGCTAAATATATTTAATTTTGATATACTTAAGTATACTTGCAGTCACACTAATGACCAGTATACTTAAAGTGTGCTATTGATTAGTTTATTTAAAGAGTGCTATTTTGGAACAACTAATTTTGTACTTAATATATTTTAGTTGTATATTAATTGTAACAAAGTACAACTTTAAGTGTATTTAGTGTACTTTTGTGTGCTAAAGTGGAACAACTTTAAGTGTATTTAGTACAATTTAAGTACATGACTGTTTTTGTGCTAAATTCATGCTTGATAAGTGGATTTAGAGTGTGTTTTATTTATGTTAGGAGTACATTACAAATGTATTATGAGTGTCTTGCAAACATACAATCAGTATACCTTAAATAGACTGTTTGCATACATTCTATATATTTTTGGCCAATCCAAAATTCTAAAAACTGCCCTGGTGAAAAATGAATATGCCAAGTACATTACATTTTGTATACTTTTACATACCTGCAGCTAGATTAGTAATGAGTATACTTCAAGTGCCTTAATAATTAGTTAACTTAAAGAGTGCTATTTTGGGAATAGATTACTTTAGCTGGTAACATAACCAAAATATTTTTTTCCAAATAAATAAAAGCTGATTAAAACAGTCAAAAACAATTCATTTTAAATATATTTAAAATATAGTTTTATTCACAGCATTCAAAGTGTACAGTATTTGCCTAAAAATTGAACAATTACTCATTGAAGAATGTCAAGATGATTAAAGGGGACATATTATGAGATTTTTTTTAAGATGTAAAATAAGTCTAAAATAGGTCTGAGCAAAAGTGTGCCGTTTTAGGTGTGTCATTTAAAATGCAAATGAGCGGATGAAGTGCAACCACTGATCACAATGATGGTGGTTTGTTGCAATTGAAACTCTATTGTGCTGTGAAATATTTTATCTCTCTCTTTCTCTCCATACTAAATGGTTGTGCTGTGGTTGGATAGTGCAGATAAAGGGGGCGGTATTACCTTATTCTGACATCACAATAAGGGCCAAATTACAATGACCTATTTTTTCACATGCTTGCAGAAAATGGTTTACCAAAACTAAGTTATTGGGTTGATCTTTTTAACATTTTCTAGGTTGATAGAAGCACTGGGGACACAATTATAGCACTTAAACATGGAAAAAGTCAGATTTTCATAATATGTCCCTTAGGGCTGCACGATAAATCGCATGTGTTTGTCAGGCGCATCTCCTCAGTAATGCCGGTTCCTTGATTAGTATTAAATCGCCATCAGCTGTTTTCAGATGGAGCAGCTTTAACTACACAGAGCCATAGTTCACTGACAATCGGGGCAATTTCGAATTAATTATCGCGGACGTATCGCCTGCGATATGTATGCGGTATGGCCCAGCTTGTCAGGGAACTACGGCTCTGTGTAGTTAAAGCTGCTCCATCTGAAAACAGCTGATGGCGATTTAATACTAATCAAGGAACCGGCACCACCGACGTGACGCGCGTGGTATCGCACGCGACTTATCGCGCAGCCCTAATTAAGTTTACAACGTCTTTCTCTCCCAAATCAACTTTAGTCTGGCAGGTTTTGGTTCAGCCGTAGGAAATCTGAAAAAGATAGACAATAAGCTCAATTAAAAAGTGTTTAATATTAAAACATTACATTTATTTAAGACTTACTGTATTAAATCTATAGTTTACTGGCAGAGATTGTATAGCAGATATATTTTTACCTAAACTAGAGCTTGACTAAAATGTCATCATATATATTAAGGGGCGGTTTCCCAGACAGGAATTAGACTAGTCCTAGACTAAAATAAATGTAAGAGCTGTCCAAACTGAAAACAACTTGCTCTGACATATCTTAAAATACATCAGTGCCCTTTGTTTTACATCGTAATTCACATAAGTAATGTTTTTAGTAAGGCATGTTTGTTAAAACTATCCTAATTAAACTAAGGTCTAGTCCTGGATAAAGCGAATCCCTGTCCGGGAAACCACCCCTAAGAGTTTTCATTATAATGACTTGCCTATATGGGCTGCAAAATCCTCCTTACATAAAATACTTCAGCTCCTAAAGAAAGATTTTATTGTATTAAATTTAAATGTAAAACTTGTCAGAAAGAAAATGCAACAAGCAGACAATGGGGTGGCTTCCTGTAAAGGGATTAGCTTAAAACAGGACTAGGCCTTAGTTTAATAAAGAAATATAACTAGTTTCAAAAAACATGCCTTAATAAAAACATTACCTGTGTGCATTTTGAGGCAAAACAAAAGACACTGGTGTATTTTAAGATATGTCAGTGCAAGTTGTTTTCAGTTTGGACAGCTCTTACATTTATTTTAGTCTAGGACTAGTCTAATCCCTGTCCGGGAAACCGCCTCAGTATGTATATAACGTTATCTAAACTGAAGCTTGATTACTACTACGAATGAATTATTATATCTTAAGAGTTTAAAATGACTTACCATTAGCTGCAAAGTCCTACCTACAAATGTCTTTGAAAAACTTTAGCTTCTGAGGAAAGAATGCAGCATCATTAATACTAAATACAGTTAAGTTAGGTAAAAGCCTTACAACCCCTAAACAGTCAATAAATGGTTAACTTTCACGCTACATAAAAAAAAAAACAGATTTTCTGACGCTACCTTTTTTCATTAACATATACATACACACCAATACATATATTTAAAAAAACAATCGGGTGTACTAATTCGATATAACAGGCTAACAGTGCTATCTTTCAAACCTTTAACATTAGCTATAAGCTAAGCTAAGCTACACAGCAGCTTATCACTAATAGCGAGTTAGACACCGCGTTATTGACAACATTTCGCATTCGAAATATGATAGTCTACTGATAAACTTCAGAATGGTCAAACGATAATCAAATATATTAATTTTAAGATATTTTAACGTACCTTGGGACTGAATCCGTCTGTCTTGAACAACTGGTAAAAATCAAAATACGTGCGTAGTGACGTCATCCCACACGTCAGATGCATTATTCAAATCTCAGAATTCACTTTTCTCTGAAATGCATTTACGAAAACTGTTAATTAATGTGTACAGCTAAAAGCGATATGCAATTGACTCAAAAACTACAAAAAAACAAACACTCATATTCCCCTTACGAAAAATTAATGTTTTTTTTTGTGGTAAAAGTTTAGTAACCATGTTTTTTTTTTTGGTGTGTTGATTATTATTAGCAAAACCATGGTTATTTTGTGGTAAAACACAGTTAATTGGTTTATCCAATGCTTGACTATAGTGAAGTTAAAGTGTACCTTATTATGTTAATAGTATATTACAAATGTATACATCTACAATATAAAATGTAACAGAACATACTGCTCTTTCGTAATTTTAAGCCCATGTTATTTCTCCATAAAATAATATACATTTGTACACCCCATATACTTTCAAAATGTGCTTAAAATATACTGTTTCTAAAGAATACTAAATAATGTATTTTGGAAATATACTGTCAGTGCATTATTATAATGATAACTTTAAGCATACCGATAAAGTATACCTAAAATACATTTTAAAATAAGTTTAAATTTAGTATACTTTAAAAATTGCACAAAACTTTAACTTTAAGTATATTTTTCTAAAGTATACTTTTAGAAAATATACTAAAGTATAATTATTTTGAAGTATGTTAAAAGTTTAATTGTAAAAAATAAGCGCAAATATGTTGTAAGCATACTTTAAATATGTTTAAAGAAAGTACATTCCTTTGTAAGTATATTTGTAATGTACTATTGCAAAGTTAAATATACTTGAAATACAATAAAGTATATTTGTTTTTCACCAGGGTGGTCAACTCACAAATGCTCTTCCAAATTTAAGAATAAAAAGGGCAAATTAAAGATTACTAGATTAAATTATAAGAATAAAGGGTTTCATTTTCAAAAGGAATGTGTGCTAGTAGAGATGATGGTTTATTGTGTGAATGAGTTTTATTTTGTAATTGAGTGGCTTTGATGAAGATTTAATGTTAAGATGAGAAGACGCCTAAGAAGTTTTGCGAAAGAGCAGTGAAGAACCTGAGTGTTACCGTGTCGGGGCAGACACGTTGGGGTTCGGAGAGAAGAGTACTCAAATCCTGTAGGTCAGGTACGGTCTATGTGTTATTTGTTTTGTTGTTTTGACAGGCCCGGGCTGATGAAAGATATTGTTTTTGTTTTATTTGTCATGTCGGATTGGTAAATTGTGTAAGTGAGTCTTTTCCATGTTGACGGAAGTGTAATGGAAAGATGAACTTGGCCAGGTATTCTAGATAGAGTTGTTTTATTTTATTTTATTTGTGTGAGAATGTAATGTGTCTGTGATATAATGAGTCTGTGTGAGCATGTCTGAGATGGAAAGAGTGGGGGCTGAGTGAGTAGTGGGTCTGTCTTTCTCCTGTGGCTCTGCAGAGGGCACAGAGAGGTGTTGTGTTACAGGAGTGAATGATTGTTTAAAACTATAAAAAAGGGGATAAAGTTTGAACGTATGTGAATATGAGTAAGAATATGAGTATGGATAAGAGACAGTTATAAATGCTGGGTATTAAAGATTAGATTTGAAGACATTGTGGTTCTGAGGTATTGTAGCCAAAAATATTAGTTACAGTGAAGTATACAGCTACTTCTAGAAATTAAATAATTCATTTAAATGATTGATTAAAATAAAATATTGTGCTCAATAGGAAAAGATTGCTTGTCCAAAAAAGGACAGATGTTCGTGATGGTATTTGACTTTATTTGACAAAACATTACAAAATATTATAAAGGAAATTTTATTTTAAAGACACATTGGAAATCTAAGTAAATATTTGGAGAATATATAAATTGGACAAATAAAAACAATTAGTTTGTAAAGTGGTTAAATGAGAAATAATTATAAAATATAAGGTGTGTTATATTGCAAAGAAAAGATTATGGCAGTCGCATTAATGGAAAAATAAGGATTAAACAATTGTTGTGTGGAGAATTAGAAAATAGAATAATTGGATGTTCAAATGAGGAAACATTTGATGTGGCATTGTGTGAGGAGAAATACAACTAAATAAAAATATAAACTAAATGAAAGATAAGAAGAGATAAAAAACTTCTTAACACGCACCGGCCCGGCGGCGGGCCCTAGGGGGCGTTTTTACGTGTTTTTGTACTTTGTTTAACATCAAATATTCAATCAACAATCATAAACTTTGCATTATTTGAAAGTTTAAACACTCCAAATTCATGTTCTGAGCTTATTTTGCAATCAATACACTGGTGTGGATAAGATTAAATGAAATGCAGACGGAATGCATATAAAAAATTTTGTGGGTACTCGCATGTCTTGCCATATGGTTCTGATAATTTCTGACAATTCCCAAAAACTTCAACGTACATTGCAAGGTAAGGGTCCACTCTTCAAAAAGCATCCCACGTTTTAATCCAAAACAATGAAAAATAGTGAGAAATCCAGCAATATCCTCCTTTGTTTACATCCGTGCGTCCGCTAAGTATGATCGATCATGTTTATTTTCTATCAAATATCGATTTTTATCAGTGAAAATACATCTCTTCCTGCTTCGTTAGACTGTTCCGATAAATATCCCGCCCTATTTTTCTGTTTTGTCCAATCAGAAAAGGTTTGACAACTCAAAATGGTATGGGATACCCGATTCGCCGAGCCAGATGTCCTTCAGCTCACCATAGGCTTTTGACTGGATTACGCCAAAACAAAGCCAGCCAATGCATAGTGAGCAAAGTTTGAAGGACAGGGGTAGTAACCAATCATGAAACGATTACAAGGATTCAACTTACGTCAGTAAAGTGTACTTCTGCGCAAATCTACAGAAGCGCATGGAGAGAAATGTCCACGCCCCCTCCGTGCGCGTTTGTTTGTTTGGGTAGCATAGCAGCCGGCTAGGCACTCCGGAGCCGCTGAGAAACCTCTTCAAATGTTAGATATAACATCTCCATTGTGGATCGTGGACTGCAGATTACTTTTTTGTGTTGAAAGTGTTTTGGAGAAGTTGATAAAGAGCATGATCGCGGAGCAACAATGCAAGACTGGATATAAACAAACCGCGCTGTCGAGGAGAGATGGACCGGACTATGAGCTCAGCTGCTCTTGCTTGGATAAAGTGGATTCTTTTGGTTATTATTTATTTTACGTTACATTTCTTGTTTCATGTTAGCTGTTTTGATTATAAAGTAACACTGGAGATGACTAATATACGAGTTTTACATGGTTTCGTTTTTCTATGATATGTTATATAAATGCATCATATTTATAGCTAACGTTATATGAATCCAATGCACAGAATATACAAACTAAAAACTAGAAAATAAGATATGTGGTGGAAAATATGAGTATTACCAGCTGAGAAATATAGGTTATTTGGCAAACATAAGACATTTGTAATTATAAATAAATATATGCATGTAATGTGTGTGTGTGTGTGTATTATGTTCATGTATATTACATCATAGTTTCTCATACAAATAGTTGTATGTCTCTAACTTTTGACTCAAACTAAAATCCTCTCTTGCTTTGTGTGTGTGTGTTGTAACTTGTAACAGGGCTTTTAGCTGAGACAGAGAAGGACTGGAATCTGGAGTGCATTCATGAGCGACCACATTCAAAATAGCAAGTATGTTGTTATAATGTGCAAATGTTTTTTTCTGAAATAGTTTTTTCTATGTGCTTTGGTGGGCAGAGAAGTTCTGAATTGATATACATAATGTAATATGTAGTCCTGACTCATTTTCTTTTGATAATAATGTCATTTTGTTATCATGTGTATATTTGGAGTTTCCAAGTGCACTTTTTCTGAAAGGACGCCTGGACTTTTTTGAAATAAAAGCTCACAGAAACAAAATTTTTTGGAGTATCATTCTCAAATTTGAATCACAGCATGGTCAGACATTCAGTTCACCTATATGGTGTCCCCAGGTGTCTCACATGACCATTTCATACCTTTTTTGCTAAGTGAATGTTATTTAAAGAAAAACGGAAGTCATTTAATGTATATTTTACCTTGTTTTACTCTGTTTTTTTACTACTCTGAGTTGTTATGACTATTAGGCAACAATATGTCAAGTGTCTAGTTTCAAACAAGACCAGAATTATGAATATAGACCATAGGGTTTAAGAGCTGCAGATGTTTTAGTTTGGAGTTGTCATTTTTCAGAAAATGCTCAAAAATAGAAGTGCTGGCTAACAGGTTAACAGACAAAGAAATGCTCAGAGGGAGAAAGAGAGAGAGAGAGAGAGAGAGAGAGAGAGAGAGAAAGGGAGGGGGATCCAAATGGTCACCAGATTGGACCTGTAAAGGTCGAGGGAATTGTAGGTTTAAGGCAAAACCTAGCAGACAGAAAGAAAAGAAGCTATAAAAGAGAAACAAGTTAAAGGGATAGTTCGGCCAAAAACGATATTAAACCCATGATTTACTCACCCCCAAGCTGTCCGAGTTGCATATGTCCATCGTTTTTCAGACAAACACATTTTCGGATATTTTAGAAAATATTTTAGATCTTTCTTTTGATTAAATGTAATGTTACGGGGTCCAGCAATAGTCCACGACCTTCAAGTCCAAAAAAAGTGCGTCTATCCTTCACAAATTAAATCCAAACGGCTCCAGGATGATAAACAAAGGTCTTCTGGGGGTAATCCGTGCGGTGTTGTTGTAGAAATATCCATATTTAAAATGTTATTAACTTTATTAACTAGCTTCCGGTAGCGCCGCCATTTTAGAGTCATATGCATTCAGGATGAGCGCTTACGCAGCATAGACAGCGGTTTCTCTGTTGCTGCTCTGTCCCCCGCCCTCCGATTTGTCATACGTCACTAAGAAAAGTGCGTAC
Organism: Misgurnus anguillicaudatus; assembly: GCF_027580225.2. NCBI lineage: Eukaryota > Metazoa > Chordata > Actinopteri > Cypriniformes > Cobitidae > Misgurnus > Misgurnus anguillicaudatus. Next base: position 5,028,612 of record NC_073346.2, on the reverse strand, counting down.
ACTACGTACACACTCTCTCCTGAGTCTAAGATGGTGGCGCTACCGGAAGCTAGTTAATAGGTTTAAAAAGACGCATTCACGTCTGAACGAACCCACGTTTACCAGAACTCTGCTGGTTAGTACGTATTTGAACGTTACAACCCGAAGTAAAAAGCTAAAGAAACCCTAAACGTTAACGGAAAAGAACCGCGAACCCGAGTGACTGAGGGAGAGAGACAGAGAGCTTTTCTGTGTGTGAATGAGCAGAGCGGAGCTGCGGGACACACAGCAACACAATACATCTGTATTTGTGTAGGGGAGGGGCGGCGCTGTTACTACTAGCCTATCACAGAACGCTGACACAATAAGCTACCCAATGATGATTTTCATTTAATCCGAGCACAGATAGTGACTCGTATTACTCGTATAATACTCGTACTCGGCAGAAGTGCTTTATCCGTACCGGATACTCGTTTCAGCCGAGTATCCGGCTCATCTCTAATAGGCACACAGGAGAACAGTTGATTTTGCCAGCATGGGCAAACAGATGTGGAAGCTAAAAAGGGCCTCAGAGTGTCAGGAGATCTTTTTAGATTGTATAGAAGTGAAAAATTTCAGTCATAAATATTATTATCATAGATGTACATGGGGCGAATAAGTGGAATGAAAATGTATTATTTGAGTTGTGATAAGAATGAAGATTTTGAGTTGTTATAAGAACGAAAAAGTTGAGTTAACTGATAAGAGTAAATAAAAATTTGACTATCATCTACATTCACAAGGGATGGTAGATAAAAAGGTATAGAAATTATCCTCAAAGCCATACTTAACAAAATGTGTGAAAATACTAATCTTAATAGAATTGATGTTTTACCTTGTATTAATGAGCATGTAAACTAACAAAAGTACACCTCTAACACTGCATGAAATATTCGCTGATCGACCTATGCGTATTGTAAAAACATCTGGAATTAAGTGTTATATGAAGAAACTAATTGTCTATCTATTGAGCTATTTGTGTACAGGGAATAAAAGGAGGGGAAAGGAGGAGATGAGACAACATGCCTCATTGTGCGAGATGATCTTGCTTATCTGGGGGTCGATAGGTCGGAGGAGCCTAAACACGGCCACAGGGGGCCAAACGGGGGGAGACAGAAGGTGAGACCAGCCCCAGAAATGTCCAAGTGGGAGGAGCAACCAATGCATCAGAGCTCGTAGGATGGCAGTTGGAGAGAAGGAGAATGACTACATTTTATGAAAGAAGAAACATCGAAACCAAACAAAATCAAAAGCAATTCAAGTGTACCGACGGATGGAGAGCAAAGTTTCAAGCACCGAGAGAAGTGAAAAAGAGAAATTGTCAACAGAAATTGAATTAAAAAGAACTAAGCTGATTACTACAGAAGATTTGCATGGCTACAGTCAATTAAACTTCCTGGCAATGGACTTTTGCCTCAACAAGGCCCAGTGAAACATCTGTAACAATTTCAAGGGAACAGAATCTGAAAGAAAGACTTAAAACACAGAGACATTGAACAGAGAACATAAGGTGGACATTTTATGGGAAACAGCCCAAAGGTAACAAATGATACAAATGGGGAATATTTAAAGTCAAGAAAATAGGTGTGCAAAGTTGCTTTTTATGCTTTAAACTAAACCAGCTTTTAATAAGGGAATGTTTTTTAAAAAAGGAGGTAAAGAAACTTTTTAAATTATAAACAAGCAGACAAGATAAACAAAAAGACGGGGGGAATAAACAGAAAGGCTGTCCTCACAAATGGGGAGCGTGTGTTATATGCTGCGTTCTGGATTGAGGATTCGGCTCGGCGACTTAGCCTGGGCGTAAGATCCTCGTTAGTATAGTGGACAGTATCTCTGCCTGTCACGCGGAAGACCGGGGTTCGATTCCCCGACGGGGAGATCTCCTTTTCGTTTGACTTCTCAAACAACTTGCACGAGCCACCTTTACGCATCAAAATCGGCTGAAGAAGTGCGCTGCATTGCTCTCGTTCTCACGATGGGGTAGAGCAAAAAGCAATGCTTTGGCCATGAATCGAACCCGGGTCAACTGCTTGGAAGGCAGCTATGCTCAACAGTTAATGAGTTAACGGCACGAGCTGAGCGCTGCTCTTAGTTTGCCGTTTTCGCACCTCTCGCCGTCCCTATGTTGGAGTCACAAGTCGCCTTTGTTTAAAGCCACTGAACACTGGTGATGAAGCCACTGAACACTGGTGATGGGAGAAACGAAACTATTCGAAGCTTCGAATCGATTGAACCAATCGCTTCGGAAATTGATTCAGTTCTTCAAAGCGTTCGAAACACCACACTCGCTGGCGACACCTGCTGGCCAAAATAGTGTTAAAGCAGATCTTTCCAAACATTTTACACTTTGTTTTACAAAATAATAGCAAGATTTGTATTAATACATGTTTAAAAAAATTATTTAACCTTATTAAGACATAATTAAAAGTGCATTGTGTGTTTTTCAGTTGTATTTAGGCCAAACAAATCATTAAAACCCTCTCCCCTTTTAGTAATGCACATTTTTGTCATTAAATCTGTCTATAAACAAAAAGTAAACAAAATCGTAGTGTTATTAGCCAGAAGGATGCATGTTTTATGAACTTGCGTAATAAAACTGACCCGAGTTTACCTGACCATATTAGACACTGGTCATTTGTGACCAACTCCCCCTAGTGGTGAACCATCGGATTTTCGAAAGGTTTCAAAACAGTTATGACATAATGAAGCCTCGTTTGCTAAAATCACGTGCAGTTATGACGTAATGAAGCCTCGTTTGCTAAAATCACGTGACTTGGCCAGTTTGAAACAAGCTCCGAGCAAATCGATTCGAAACTAGGGTTTTGAAAAGTTTCGAAGCCTCATAAAGCGGTGCTTCGGAAGCGACCATCGTTACTGAACACCTCGCGACAAACCCGACCATAACGAAAAATTTTCTGCAATTGACCAAAGTTACGCAGCTCTGCTGTGAGCAGAGCACCCAAAAATACAATAAACTCACAACGTCCTCCTCCACGGAAATCTTTAGTAAAAGGCGAAAGATTTATACGTAGTTGAAGGAAAACTTGAGTTATGTCCAACAAACCTCGACCCAGTGTGCTCCCTGTGCCACACCATAATGTTCAAAAAGGGTAATTTCTGGTTCAGGATCCACCCAGACCCTTCCACCTCGGAGGAGCAAAAGAGGTAGAAATACCTTCCTGCGCAAAATAAAGACACAGGCACAGGCTACTAACATGTCACAGTGTGATCTTTTGCTGAGAGGTTTTGGGGAATGAAACTCTGTGCACATTACACAGAGGATGCACCGGCACAGGTTATCTCCAATCTCCATCTCATTAATTTCCATAGCCTCTAGGGGAAAAAAAGGAAAAAGAAAGGGCCCCAACAGAAGAACAAGGTCTAAGACCTTCAGCTTAATAGATCATTTTCACTTCAAAAATTCTTTTTGGGGTTATGATAGCTGGTGTTAGGGCAGGGTGTAGTTTATGGTTAATTTATTTCGGGTAAATAGTAAAAAAGCAAGGGGATGGATTGAGGTTCAGAATGGGGTAGGGTTGTCCTTTTAAAGTACCAATCTAAGAGGTTTACTGATTTTGGGGTAAGGAAGGTAGTTGGCTGGGGCAGTAGAAGGGAATGTTTTTAAAAAAGGAGGTAAAGAAACTTTTTAAATTATAAACAAGCAGACAAAATAAACAAAAAGACGGGGGGAATAAACAGGAAGGCTGTCCTCACAAATGGGGAGCGTGTGTTATATGCTGCATTCTGGATTGAGGATTCGGCTCGACGACTAAGCCTGGGCGTAAGATCCTCGTTAGTATAGTGGACAGTATCTCCGCCTGTCACGCGGAAGACCGGGGTTCGATTCCCCGACGGGGAGATCTCCTTTTCGTTTGACTTCTCAAACAACTTGCACGAGCCACCTTTACGCATCAAAATCGTCTGAAGAAGTGCGCTGCGTTGCTCTCGTTCTCACGATGGGGTCGAGCAAAAAGCAATGCGTTGGCCGGGAATCGAACACGGGTCAACTGCTTGGAAGGCAGCTATGCTCACCACTATACCACCAACGCAGGCAGAAAGGTGTTGCTCAACAGGACCTTTGAATGTCCTGAACCAACAGTTGTTTTAGAGCTGCACTGAATTGATCACGGATTCAGTCGATTCCCTTCCTCGCCTCGCCGGTGTCTGTAACTGGATAACCACAGAATCCCAAGAGTACTCTTTCGAAGGGGAGGTTGGGCGGCGTGATGCCAGAGCGAGAGAGAGAAGTCCTCGTTAGTATAGTGGACAGTATCTCCGCCTGTCACGCGGAAGACCGTGGTTCGATTCCCCGACGGGGAGGTTTGCTTTGTTTCTGGACTGCCGATTGAAATGCAAGAGTTAACGGCACGAGCTGAGCGCTGCTCTTAGTTTGCCGTTTTCGCACCTCTCGCCGTCCCTATGTTGGAGTCACAAGTCGCCTTTGTTTAAAGCCACTGAACACTGGTGATGAAGCCACTGAACACTGGTGATGGGAGAAACGAAACTATTCGAAGCTTCGAATCGATTGAACCAATTGCTTCAGAAATTGATTCAGTTCTTCGAAGCGTTCGAAACACCACACTCGCTGGCGACACCTGCTGGCCAAAATAGTGTTAAAGCAGATCTTTCCAAACATTTTACACTTTGTTTTACAAAATAATAGCAAGATTTGTATTAATACATGTTTAAAACAATTATTTAACCTTATTAAGACATAATTAAAAGTGTATTGTGTGTTTTTCAGTTGTATTTAGGCCAAACAAATCATTAAAACCCTCTCCCCTTTTAATAATGCACATTTTTGTCATTAAATCTGTCTATAAACAAAAAGTAAACAAAATGGTAGTGTTATTAGCCAGAAGGATGCATGTTTTATGAACTTGCGTAATAAAACTGACCCGAGTTTACCTGACCATATTAGACACTGGTCATTTGTGACCAACTCCCCCTAGTGGTGAACCATCGGATTTTCGAAAGGTTTCAAAACAGTTATGACGTAACGAAGCGTCGTTTGCTAAAATCACGTGCAGTTATGACGTAATGAAGCCTCGTTTGCTAAAATCACGTGACTTGGCCAGTTTGAAACAAGCTCCGAGCAAATCGATTCGAAACTAGGGTTTTGAAAAGTTTCGAAGCCTCATAAAGCGGTGCTTCGGAAGCGACCATCGTTACTGAACACCTCGCGACAAACCAGCCCATAACGAAAGATTTTCTGCAATTGACCAAAGTTACGCAGCTCTGCTGTGAGCAGAGCACCCAAAAATACAATAAACTCACAACGTCCTCCTCCACGGAAATCTTTAGTAAAAGGCGAAAGATTTATACGTAGTTGAAGGAAAACTTGAGTTATGTCCAACAAACCTCGACCCAGTGTGCTCCCTGTGCCACACCATAATGTTCAAAAAGGATAATTTCTGGTTCAGGATCCACCCAGACCCCTCCACCTCGGAGGAGCAAAAGAGGTAGAAATACCTTCCTGCGCAAAATAAAGACACAGGCACAGGCTACTAACATGTCACAGTGTGATCTTTTGCTGAGAGGTTTTGGGGAATGAAACTCTGTGCACATTACACAGAGGATGCACCGGCACAGGTTATCTCCAATCTCCATCTCATTAATTTCCATAGCCTCTAGGGGAAAAAAAGGAAAAAGAAAGGGCCCCAACAGAAGAACAAGGTCTAAGACCTTCAGCTTAATAGATCATTTTCACTTCAAAAATTCTTTTTGGGGTTATGATAGCTGGTGTTAGGGCAGGGTGTAGTTTATGGTTAATTTATTTCGGGTAAATAGTAAAAAAGCAAGGGGATGGATTGAGGTTCAGAATGGGGTAGGGTTGTCCTTTTAAAGTACCAATCTAAGGGGTTTACTGATTTTGGGGTAAGGAAGGTAGTTGGCTGGGGCAGTAGAAGGGAATGTTTTTTAAAAAAGGAGGTAAAGAAACTTTTTAAATTATAAACAAGCAGACAAAATAAACAAAAAGACGGGGGGAATAAACAGGAAGGCTGTCCTCACAAATGGGGAGCGTGTGTTATATGCTGCGTTCTGGATTGAGGATTCGGCTCGACGACTAAGCCTGGGCGAAAGATCCTCGTTAGTATAGTGGACAGTATCTCCGCCTGTCACGCGGAAGACCGGGGTTCGATTCCCCGACGGGGAGATCTCCTTTTCGTTTGACTTCTCAAACAACTTGCACGAGCCACCTTTACGCATCAAAATCGTCTGAAGAAGTGCGCTGCGTTGCTCTCGTTCTCACGATGGGGTCGAGCAAAAAGCAATGCGTTGGCCGGGAATCGAACCCGGGTCAACTGCTTGGAAGGCAGCTATGCTCACCACTATACCACCAACGCAGGCAGAAAGGTGTTGCTCAACAGGACCTTTGAATGTCCTGAACCAACAGTTGTTTTAGAGCTGCACTGAATTGATCACGGATTCAGTCGATTCCCTTCCTCGCCTCGCCGGTGTCTGTAACTGGATAACCACAGAATCCCAAGAGTACTCTTTCGAAGGGGAGGTTGGTCAGCGTGATGCCAGAGCGAGAGAGAGAAGTCCTCGTTAGTATAGTGGACAGTATCTCCGCCTGTCACGCGGAAGACCGGGGTTCGATTCCCCGACGGGGAGGTTTGCTTTGTTTCTGGACTGCCGATTGAAATGCAAGAGTTAACGGCACGAGCTGAGCGCTGCTCTTAGTTTGCCGTTTTCGCACCTCTCGCCGTCCCTATGTTGGAGTCACAAGTCGCCTTTGTTTAAAGCCACTGAACACTGGTGATGAAGCCACTGAACACTGGTGATGGGAGAAACGAAACTATTCGAAGCTTCGAATCGATTGAACCAATTGCTTCGGAAATTGATTCAGTTCTTCGAAGCGTTCGAAACACCACACTCGCTGGCGACACCTGCTGGCCAAAATAGTGTTAAAGCAGATCTTTCCAAACATTTTACACTTTGTTTTACAAAATAATAGCAAGATTTGTATTAATACATGTTTAAAACAATTATTTAACCTTATTAAGACATAATTAAAAGTGTATTGTGTGTTTTTCAGTTGTATTTAGGCCAAACAAATCATTAAAACCCTCTCCCCTTTTAATAATGCACATTTTTGTCATTAAATCTGTCTATAAACAAAAAGTAAACAAAATGGTAGTGTTATTAGCCAGAAGGATGCATGTTTTATGAACTTGCGTAATAAAACTGACCCGAGTTTACCTGACCATATTAGACACTGGTCATTTGTGACCAACTCCCCCTAGTGGTGAACCATCGGATTTTCGAAAGGTTTCAAAACAGTTATGACGTAACGAAGCGTCGTTTGCTAAAATCACGTGCAGTTATGACGTAATGAAGCCTCGTTTGCTAAAATCACGTGACTTGGCCAGTTTGAAACAAGCTCCGAGCAAATCGATTCGAAACTAGGGTTTTGAAAAGTTTCGAAGCCTCATAAAGCGGTGCTTCGGAAGCGACCATCGTTACTGAACACCTCGCGACAAACCCGACCATAACGAAAGATTTTCTGCAATTGACCAAAGCTACGCAGCTCTGCTGTGAGCAGAGCACCCAAAAATACAATAAACTCACAACGTCCTCCTCCACGGAAATCTTTAGTAAAGGGCGAAAGATTTATACGTAGTTGAAGGAAAACTTGAGTTATGTCCAACAAACCTCGACCCAGTGTGCTCCCTGTGCCACACCATAATGTTCAAAAAGGGTAATTTCTGGTTCAGGATCCACCCAGACCCTTCCACCTCGGAGGAGCAAAAGAGGTAGAAATACCTTCCTGCGCAAAATAAAGACACAGGCACAGGCTACTAACATGTCACAGTGTGATCTTTTGCTGAGAGGTTTTGGGGAATGAAACTCTGTGCACATTACACAGAGGATGCACCGGCACAGGTTATCTCCAATCTCCATCTCATTAATTTCCATAGCCTCTAGGGGAAAAAAAGGAAAAAGAAAGGGCCCCAACAGAAGAACAAGGTCTAAGACCTTCAGCTTAATAGATCATTTTCACTTCAAAAATTCTTTTTGGGGTTATGATAGCTGGTGTTAGGGCAGGGTGTAGTTTATGGTTAATTTATTTCGGGTAAATAGTAAAAAAGCAAGGGGATGGATTGAGGTTCAGAATGGGGTAGGGTTGTCCTTTTAAAGTACCAATCTAAGAGGTTTACTGATTTTGGGGTAAGGAAGGTAGTTGGCTGGGGCAGTAGAAGGGAATGTTTTTAAAAAAGGAGGTAAAGAAACTTTTTAAATTATAAACAAGCAGACAAAATAAACAAAAAGACGGGGGGAATAAACAGGAAGGCTGTCCTCACAAATGGGGAGCGTGTGTTATATGCTGCGTTCTGGATTGAGGATTCGGCTCGACGACTAAGCCTGGGCGTAAGATCCTCGTTAGTATAGTGGACAGTATCTCCGCCTGTCACGTGGAAGACCGGGGTTCGATTCCCCGACGGGGAGATCTCCTTTTCGTTTGACTTCTCAAACAACTTGCACGAGCCACCTTTACGCATCAAAATCGTCTGAAGAAGTGCGCTGCGTTGCTCTCGTTCTCACGATGGGGTCGAGCAAAAAGCAATGCGTTGGCCGGGAATCGAACCCGGGTCAACTGCTTGGAAGGCAGCTATGCTCACCACTATACCACCAACGCAGGCAGAAAGGTGTTGCTCAACAGGACCTTTGAATGTCCTGAACCAACAGTTGTTTTAGAGCTGCACTGAATTGATCACGGATTCAGTCGATTCCCTTCCTCGCCTCGCCGGTGTCTGTAACTGGATAACCACAGAATCCCAAGAGTACTCTTTCGAAGGGGAGGTTGGTCGGCGTGATGCCAGAGCGAGAGAGAGAAGTCCTCGTTAGTATAGTGGACAGTATCTCCGCCTGTCACGCGGAAGACCGGGGTTCGATTCCCCGACGGGGAGGTTTGCTTTGTTTCTGGACTGCCGATTGAAATGCAAGAGTTAACGGCACGAGCTGAGCGCTGCTCTTAGTTTGCCGTTTTCGCACCTCTCGCCGTCCCTATGTTGGAGTCACAAGTCGCCTTTGTTTAAAGCCACTGAACACTGGTGATGAAGCCACTGAACACTGGTGATGGGAGAAACGAAACTATTCGAAGCTTCGAATCGATTGAACCAATTGCTTCGGAAATTGATTCAGTTCTTCGAAGCGTTCGAAACACCACACTCGCTGGCGACACCTGCTGGCCAAAATAGTGTTAAAGCAGATCTTTCCAAACATTTTACACTTTGTTTTACAAAATAATAGCAAGATTTGTATTAATACATGTTTAAAACAATTATTTAACCTTATTAAGACATAATTAAAAGTGTATTGTGTGTTTTTCAGTTGTATTTAGGCCAAACAAATCATTAAAACCCTCTCCCCTTTTAATAATGCACATTTTTGTCATTAAATCTGTCTATAAACAAAAAGTAAACAAAATGGTAGTGTTATTAGCCAGAAGGATGCATGTTTTATGAACTTGCGTAATAAAACTGACCCGAGTTTACCTGACCATATTAGACACTGGTCATTTGTGACCAACTCCCCCTAGTGGTGAACCATCGGATTTTCGAAAGGTTTCAAAACAGTTATGACGTAACGAAGCGTCGTTTGCTAAAATCACGTGCAGTTATGACGTAATGAAGCCTCGTTTGCTAAAATCACGTGACTTGGCCAGTTTGAAACAAGCTCCGAGCAAATCGATTCGAAACTAGGGTTTTGAAAAGTTTCGAAGCCTCATAAAGCGGTGCTTCGGAAGCGACCATCGTTACTGAACACCTCGCGACAAACCAGCCCATAACGAAAGATTTTCTGCAATTGACCAAAGTTACGCAGCTCTGCTGTGAGCAGAGCACCCAAAAATACAATAAACTCACAACGTCCTCCTCCACGGAAATCTTTAGTAAAAGGCGAAAGATTTATACGTAGTTGAAGGAAAACTTGAGTTATGTCCAACAAACCTCGACCCAGTGTGCTCCCTGTGCCACACCATAATGTTCAAAAAGGATAATTTCTGGTTCAGGATCCACCCAGACCCCTCCACCTCGGAGGAGCAAAAGAGGTAGAAATACCTTCCTGCGCAAAATAAAGACACAGGCACAGGCTACTAACATGTCACAGTGTGATCTTTTGCTGAGAGGTTTTGGGGAATGAAACTCTGTGCACATTACACAGAGGATGCACCGGCACAGGTTATCTCCAATCTCCATCTCATTAATTTCCATAGCCTCTAGGGGAAAAAAAGGAAAAAGAAAGGGCCCCAACAGAAGAACAAGGTCTAAGACCTTCAGCTTAATAGATCATTTTCACTTCAAAAATTCTTTTTGGGGTTATGATAGCTGGTGTTAGGGCAGGGTGTAGTTTATGGTTAATTTATTTCGGGTAAATAGTAAAAAAGCAAGGGGATGGATTGAGGTTCAGAATGGGGTAGGGTTGTCCTTTTAAAGTACCAATCTAAGAGGTTTACTGATTTTGGGGTAAGGAAGGTAGTTGGCTGGGGCAGTAGAAGGGAATGTTTTTAAAAAAGGAGGTAAAGAAACTTTTTAAATTATAAACAAGCAGACAAAATAAACAAAAAGACGGGGGGAATAAACAGGAAGGCTGTCCTCACAAATGGGGAGCGTGTGTTATATGCTGCATTCTGGATTGAGGATTCGGCTCGACGACTAAGCCTGGGCGTAAGATCCTCGTTAGTATAGTGGACAGTATCTCCGCCTGTCACGCGGAAGACCGGGGTTCGATTCCCCGACGGGGAGATCTCCTTTTCGTTTGACTTCTCAAACAACTTGCACGAGCCACCTTTACGCATCAAAATCGTCTGAAGAAGTGCGCTGCGTTGCTCTCGTTCTCACGATGGGGTCGAGCAAAAAGCAATGCGTTGGCCGGGAATCGAACACGGGTCAACTGCTTGGAAGGCAGCTATGCTCACCACTATACCACCAACGCAGGCAGAAAGGTGTTGCTCAACAGGACCTTTGAATGTCCTGAACCAACAGTTGTTTTAGAGCTGCACTGAATTGATCACGGATTCAGTCGATTCCCTTCCTCGCCTCGCCGGTGTCTGTAACTGGATAACCACAGAATCCCAAGAGTACTCTTTCGAAGGGGAGGTTGGGCGGCGTGATGCCAGAGCGAGAGAGAGAAGTCCTCGTTAGTATAGTGGACAGTATCTCCGCCTGTCACGCGGAAGACCGTGGTTCGATTCCCCGACGGGGAGGTTTGCTTTGTTTCTGGACTGCCGATTGAAATGCAAGAGTTAACGGCACGAGCTGAGCGCTGCTCTTAGTTTGCCGTTTTCGCACCTCTCGCCGTCCCTATGTTGGAGTCACAAGTCGCCTTTGTTTAAAGCCACTGAACACTGGTGATGAAGCCACTGAACACTGGTGATGGGAGAAACGAAACTATTCGAAGCTTCGAATCGATTGAACCAATTGCTTCAGAAATTGATTCAGTTCTTCGAAGCGTTCGAAACACCACACTCGCTGGCGACACCTGCTGGCCAAAATAGTGTTAAAGCAGATCTTTCCAAACATTTTACACTTTGTTTTACAAAATAATAGCAAGATTTGTATTAATACATGTTTAAAACAATTATTTAACCTTATTAAGACATAATTAAAAGTGTATTGTGTGTTTTTCAGTTGTATTTAGGCCAAACAAATCATTAAAACCCTCTCCCCTTTTAATAATGCACATTTTTGTCATTAAATCTGTCTATAAACAAAAAGTAAACAAAATGGTAGTGTTATTAGCCAGAAGGATGCATGTTTTATGAACTTGCGTAATAAAACTGACCCGAGTTTACCTGACCATATTAGACACTGGTCATTTGTGACCAACTCCCCCTAGTGGTGAACCATCGGATTTTCGAAAGGTTTCAAAACAGTTATGACGTAACGAAGCGTCGTTTGCTAAAATCACGTGCAGTTATGACGTAATGAAGCCTCGTTTGCTAAAATCACGTGACTTGGCCAGTTTGAAACAAGCTCCGAGCAAATCGATTCGAAACTAGGGTTTTGAAAAGTTTCGAAGCCTCATAAAGCGGTGCTTCGGAAGCGACCATCGTTACTGAACACCTCGCGACAAACCAGCCCATAACGAAAGATTTTCTGCAATTGACCAAAGTTACGCAGCTCTGCTGTGAGCAGAGCACCCAAAAATACAATAAACTCACAACGTCCTCCTCCACGGAAATCTTTAGTAAAAGGCGAAAGATTTATACGTAGTTGAAGGAAAACTTGAGTTATGTCCAACAAACCTCGACCCAGTGTGCTCCCTGTGCCACACCATAATGTTCAAAAAGGATAATTTCTGGTTCAGGATCCACCCAGACCCCTCCACCTCGGAGGAGCAAAAGAGGTAGAAATACCTTCCTGCGCAAAATAAAGACACAGGCACAGGCTACTAACATGTCACAGTGTGATCTTTTGCTGAGAGGTTTTGGGGAATGAAACTCTGTGCACATTACACAGAGGATGCACCGGCACAGGTTATCTCCAATCTCCATCTCATTAATTTCCATAGCCTCTAGGGGAAAAAAAGGAAAAAGAAAGGGCCCCAACAGAAGAACAAGGTCTAAGACCTTCAGCTTAATAGATCATTTTCACTTCAAAAATTCTTTTTGGGGTTATGATAGCTGGTGTTAGGGCAGGGTGTAGTTTATGGTTAATTTATTTCGGGTAAATAGTAAAAAAGCAAGGGGATGGATTGAGGTTCAGAATGGGGTAGGGTTGTCCTTTTAAAGTACCAATCTAAGGGGTTTACTGATTTTGGGGTAAGGAAGGTAGTTGGCTGGGGCAGTAGAAGGGAATGTTTTTTAAAAAAGGAGGTAAAGAAACTTTTTAAATTATAAACAAGCAGACAAAATAGTGGTGAACCATCGGATTTTCGAAAGGTTTCAAAACAGTTATGACGTAACGAAGCGTCGTTTGCTAAAATCACGTGCAGTTATGACGTAATGAAGCCTCGTTTGCTAAAATCACGTGACTTGGCCAGTTTGAAACAAGCTCCGAGCAAATCGATTCGAAACTAGGGTTTTGAAAAGTTTCGAAGCCTCATAAAGCGGTGCTTCGGAAGCGACCATCGTTACTGAACACCTCGCGACAAACCCGACCATAACGAAAGATTTTCTGCAATTGACCAAAGCTACGCAGCTCTGCTGTGAGCAGAGCACCCAAAAATACAATAAACTCACAACGTCCTCCTCCACGGAAATCTTTAGTAAAAGGCGAAAGATTTATACGTAGTTGAAGGAAAACTTGAGTTATGTCCAACAAACCTCGACCCAGTGTGCTCCCTGTGCCACACCATAATGTTCAAAAAGGGTAATTTCTGGTTCAGGATCCACCCAGACCCTTCCACCTCGGAGGAGCAAAAGAGGTAGAAATACCTTCCTGCGCAAAATAAAGACACAGGCACAGGCTACTAACATGTCACAGTGTGATCTTTTGCTGAGAGGTTTTGGGGAATGAAACTCTGTGCACATTACACAGAGGATGCACCGGCACAGGTTATCTCCAATCTCCATCTCATTAATTTCCATAGCCTCTAGGGGAAAAAAAGGAAAAAGAAAGGGCCCCAACAGAAGAACAAGGTCTAAGACCTTCAGCTTAATAGATCATTTTCACTTCAAAAATTCTTTTTGGGGTTATGATAGCTGGTGTTAGGGCAGGGTGTAGTTTATGGTTAATTTATTTCGGGTAAATAGTAAAAAAGCAAGGGGATGGATTGAGGTTCAGAATGGGGTAGGGTTGTCCTTTTAAAGTACCAATCTAAGAGGTTTACTGATTTTGGGGTAAGGAAGGTAGTTGGCTGGGGCAGTAGAAGGGAATGTTTTTAAAAAAGGAGGTAAAGAAACTTTTTAAATTATAAACAAGCAGACAAAATAAACAAAAAGACGGGGGGAATAAACAGGAAGGCTGTCCTCACAAATGGGGAGCGTGTGTTATATGCTGCGTTCTGGATTGAGGATTCGGCTCGACGACTAAGCCTGGGCGTAAGATCCTCGTTAGTATAGTGGACAGTATCTCCGCCTGTCACGTGGAAGACCGGGGTTCGATTCCCCGACGGGGAGATCTCCTTTTCGTTTGACTTCTCAAACAACTTGCACGAGCCACCTTTACGCATCAAAATCGTCTGAAGAAGTGCGCTGCGTTGCTCTCGTTCTCACGATGGGGTCGAGCAAAAAGCAATGCGTTGGCCGGGAATCGAACCCGGGTCAACTGCTTGGAAGGCAGCTATGCTCACCACTATACCACCAACGCAGGCAGAAAGGTGTTGCTCAACAGGACCTTTGAATGTCCTGAACCAACAGTTGTTTTAGAGCTGCACTGAATTGATCACGGATTCAGTCGATTCCCTTCCTCGCCTCGCCGGTGTCTGTAACTGGATAACCACAGAATCCCAAGAGTACTCTTTCGAAGGGGAGGTTGGTCGGCGTGATGCCAGAGCGAGAGAGAGAAGTCCTCGTTAGTATAGTGGACAGTATCTCCGCCTGTCACGCGGAAGACCGGGGTTCGATTCCCCGACGGGGAGGTTTGCTTTGTTTCTGGACTGCCGATTGAAATGCAAGAGTTAACGGCACGAGCTGAGCGCTGCTCTTAGTTTGCCGTTTTCGCACCTCTCGCCGTCCCTATGTTGGAGTCACAAGTCGCCTTTGTTTAAAGCCACTGAACACTGGTGATGAAGCCACTGAACACTGGTGATGGGAGAAACGAAACTATTCGAAGCTTCGAATCGATTGAACCAATTGCTTCGGAAATTGATTCAGTTCTTCGAAGCGTTCGAAACACCACACTCGCTGGCGACACCTGCTGGCCAAAATAGTGTTAAAGCAGATCTTTCCAAACATTTTACACTTTGTTTTACAAAATAATAGCAAGATTTGTATTAATACATGTTTAAAACAATTATTTAACCTTATTAAGACATAATTAAAAGTGTATTGTGTGTTTTTCAGTTGTATTTAGGCCAAACAAATCATTAAAACCCTCTCCCCTTTTAATAATGCACATTTTTGTCATTAAATCTGTCTATAAACAAAAAGTAAACAAAATGGTAGTGTTATTAGCCAGAAGGATGCATGTTTTATGAACTTGCGTAATAAAACTGACCCGAGTTTACCTGACCATATTAGACACTGGTCATTTGTGACCAACTCCCCCTAGTGGTGAACCATCGGATTTTCGAAAGGTTTCAAAACAGTTATGACGTAACGAAGCGTCGTTTGCTAAAATCACGTGCAGTTATGACGTAATGAAGCCTCGTTTGCTAAAATCACGTGACTTGGCCAGTTTGAAACAAGCTCCGAGCAAATCGATTCGAAACTAGGGTTTTGAAAAGTTTCGAAGCCTCATAAAGCGGTGCTTCGGAAGCGACCATCGTTACTGAACACCTCGCGACAAACCAGCCCATAACGAAAGATTTTCTGCAATTGACCAAAGTTACGCAGCTCTGCTGTGAGCAGAGCACCCAAAAATACAATAAACTCACAACGTCCTCCTCCACGGAAATCTTTAGTAAAAGGCGAAAGATTTATACGTAGTTGAAGGAAAACTTGAGTTATGTCCAACAAACCTCGACCCAGTGTGCTCCCTGTGCCACACCATAATGTTCAAAAAGGATAATTTCTGGTTCAGGATCCACCCAGACCCCTCCACCTCGGAGGAGCAAAAGAGGTAGAAATACCTTCCTGCGCAAAATAAAGACACAGGCACAGGCTACTAACATGTCACAGTGTGATCTTTTGCTGAGAGGTTTTGGGGAATGAAACTCTGTGCACATTACACAGAGGATGCACCGGCACAGGTTATCTCCAATCTCCATCTCATTAATTTCCATAGCCTCTAGGGGAAAAAAAGGAAAAAGAAAGGGCCCCAACAGAAGAACAAGGTCTAAGACCTTCAGCTTAATAGATCATTTTCACTTCAAAAATTCTTTTTGGGGTTATGATAGCTGGTGTTAGGGCAGGGTGTAGTTTATGGTTAATTTATTTCGGGTAAATAGTAAAAAAGCAAGGGGATGGATTGAGGTTCAGAATGGGGTAGGGTTGTCCTTTTAAAGTACCAATCTAAGGGGTTTACTGATTTTGGGGTAAGGAAGGTAGTTGGCTGGGGCAGTAGAAGGGAATGTTTTTTAAAAAAGGAGGTAAAGAAACTTTTTAAATTATAAACAAGCAGACAAAATAAACAAAAAGACGGGGGGAATAAACAGGAAGGCTGTCCTCACAAATGGGGAGCGTGTGTTATATGCTGCGTTCTGGATTGAGGATTCGGCTCGACGACTAAGCCTGGGCGTAAGATCCTCGTTAGTATAGTGGACAGTATCTCCGCCTGTCACGCGGAAGACCGGGGTTCGATTCCCCGACGGGGAGATCTCCATTTCGTTTGACTTCTCAAACAACTTGCACGAGCCACCTTTACGCATCAAAATCGTCTGAAGAAGTGCGCTGCGTTGCTCTCGTTCTCACGATGGGGTCGAGCAAAAAGCAATGCGTTGGCCGGGAATCGAACCTGGGTCAACTGCTTGGAAGGCAGCTATGCTCACCACTATACCACCAACGCAGGCAGAAAGGTGTTGCTCAACAGGACCTTTGAATGTCCTGAACCAACAGTTGTTTTAGAGCTGCACTGAATTGATCACGGATTCAGTCGATTCCCTTCCTCGCCTCGCCGGTGTCTGTAACTGGATAACCACAGAATCCCAAGAGTACTCTTTCGAAGGGGAGGTTGGTCGGCGTGATGCCAGAGCGTGAGAGAGAAGTCCTCGTTAGTATAGTGGACAGTATCTCCGCCTGTCACGCGGAAGACCGGGGTTCGATTCCCCGACGGGGAGGTTTGCTTTGTTTCTGGACTGCCGATTGAAATGCAAGACTTAACGGCACGAGCTGAGCGCTGCTCTTAGTTTGCCGTTTTCGCACCTCTCGCCGTCCCTATGTTGGAGTCACAAGTCGCCTTTGTTTAAAGCCACTGAACACTGGTGATGAAGCCACTGAACACTGGTGATGGGAGAAACGAAACTATTCGAAGCTTCGAATCGATTGAACCAATTGCTTCGGAAATTGATTCAGTTCTTCGAAGCGTTCGAAACACCACACTCGCTGGCGACACCTGCTGGCCAAAATAGTGTTAAAGCAGATCTTTCCAAACATTTTACACTTTGTTTTACAAAATAATAGCAAGATTTGTATTAATACATGTTTAAAACAATTATTTAACCTTATTAAGACATAATTAAAAGTGTATTGTGTGTTTTTCAGTTGTATTTAGGCCAAACAAATCATTAAAACCCTCTCCCCTTTTAATAATGCACATTTTTGTCATTAAATCTGTCTATAAACAAAAAGTAAACAAAATGGTAGTGTTATTAGCCAGAAGGATGCATGTTTTATGAACTTGCGTAATAAAACTGACCCGAGTTTACCTGACCATATTAGACACTGGTCATTTGTGACCAACTCCCCCTAGTGGTGAACCATCGGATTTTCGAAAGGTTTCAAAACAGTTATGACGTAACGAAGCGTCGTTTGCTAAAATCACGTGCAGTTATGACGTAATGAAGCCTCGTTTGCTAAAATCACGTGACTTGGCCAGTTTGAAACAAGCTCCGAGCAAATCGATTCGAAACTAGGGTTTTGAAAAGTTTCGAAGCCTCATAAAGCAGTGCTTCGGAAGCGACCATCGTTACTGAACACCTCGCGACAAACCCGACCATAACGAAAGATTTTCTGCAATTGACCAAAGCTACGCAGCTCTGCTGTGAGCAGAGCACCCAAAAATACAATAAACTCACAACGTCCTCCTCCACGGAAATCTTTAGTAAAAGGCGAAAGATTTATACGTAGTTGAAGGAAAACTTGAGTTATGTCCAACAAACCTCGACCCAGTGTGCTCCCTGTGCCACACCATAATGTTCAAAAAGGGTAATTTCTGGTTCAGGATCCACCCAGACCCTTCCACCTCGGAGGAGCAAAAGAGGTAGAAATACCTTCCTGCGCAAAATAAAGACACAGGCACAGGCTACTAACATGTCACAGTGTGATCTTTTGCTGAGAGGTTTTGGGGAATGAAACTCTGTGCACATTACACAGAGGATGCACCGGCACAGGTTATCTCCAATCTCCATCTCATTAATTTCCATAGCCTCTAGGGGAAAAAAGGAAAAAGAAAGGGCCCCAACAGAAGAACAAGGTCTAAGACCTTCAGCTTAATAGATCATTTTCACTTCAAAAATTCTTTTTGGGGTTATGATAGCTGGTGTTAGGGCAGGGTGTAGTTTATGGTTAATTTATTTCGGGTAAATAGTAAAAAAGCAAGGGGATGGATTGAGGTTCAGAATGGGGTAGGGTTGTCCTTTTAAAGTACCAATCTAAGGGGTTTACTGATTTTGGGGTAAGGAAGGTAGTTGGCTGGGGCAGTAGAAGGGAATGTTTTTTAAAAAAGGAGGTAAAGAAACTTTTTAAATTATAAACAAGCAGACAAAATAAACAAAAAGACGGGGGGAATAAACAGGAAGGCTGTCCTCACAAATGGGGAGCGTGTGTTATATGCTGCGTTCTGGATTGAGGATTCGGCTCGACGACTAAGCCTGGGCGTAAGATCCTCGTTAGTATAGTGGACAGTATCTCCGCCTGTCACGCGGAAGACCGGGGTTCGATTCCCCGACGGGGAGATCTCCTTTTCGTTTGACTTCTCAAACAACTTGCACGAGCCACCTTTACGCATCAAAATCGTCTGAAGAAGTGCGCTGCGTTGCTCTCGTTCTCACGATGGGGTCGAGCAAAAAGCAATGCGTTGGCCGGGAATCGAACCCGGGTCAACTGCTTGGAAGGCAGCTATGCTCACCACTATACCACCAACGCAGGCAGAAAGGTGTTGCTCAACAGGACCTTTGAATGTCCTGAACCAACAGTTGTTTTAGAGCTGCACTGAATTGATCACGGATTCAGTCGATTCCCTTCCTCGCCTCGCCGGTGTCTGTAACTGGATAACCACAGAATCCCAAGAGTACTCTTTCGAAGGGGAGGTTGGTCGGCGTGATGCCAGAGCGAGAGAGAGAAGTCCTCGTTAGTATAGTGGACAGTATCTCCGCCTGTCACGCGGAAGACCGGGGTTCGATTCCCCGACGGGGAGGTTTGCTTTGTTTCTGGACTGCCGATTGAAATGCAAGAGTTAACGGCACGAGCTGAGCGCTGCTCTTAGTTTGCCGTTTTCGCACCTCTCGCCGTCCCTATGTTGGAGTCACAAGTCGCCTTTGTTTAAAGCCACTGAACACTGGTGATGAAGCCACTGAACACTGGTGATGGGAGAAACGAAACTATTCGAAGCTTCGAATCGATTGAACCAATTGCTTCGGAAATTGATTCAGTTCTTCGAAGCGTTCGAAACACCACACTCGCTGGCGACACCTGCTGGCCAAAATAGTGTTAAAGCAGATCTTTCCAAACATTTTACACTTTGTTTTACAAAATAATAGCAAGATTTGTATTAATACATGTTTAAAACAATTATTTAACCTTATTAAGACATAATTAAAAGTGTATTGTGTGTTTTTCAGTTGTATTTAGGCCAAACAAATCATTAAAACCCTCTCCCCTTTTAATAATGCACATTTTTGTCATTAAATCTGTCTATAAACAAAAAGTAAACAAAATGGTAGTGTTATTAGCCAGAAGGATGCATGTTTTATGAACTTGCGTAATAAAACTGACCCGAGTTTACCTGACCATATTAGACACTGGTCATTTGTGACCAACTCCCCCTAGTGGTGAACCATCGGATTTTCGAAAGGTTTCAAAACAGTTATGACGTAACGAAGCGTCGTTTGCTAAAATCACGTGCAGTTATGACGTAATGAAGCCTCGTTTGCTAAAATCACGTGACTTGGCCAGTTTGAAACAAGCTCCGAGCAAATCGATTCGAAACTAGGGTTTTGAAAAGTTTCGAAGCCTCATAAAGCGGTGCTTCGGAAGCGACCATCGTTACTGAACACCTCGCGACAAACCCGACCATAACGAAAGATTTTCTGCAATTGACCAAAGCTACGCAGCTCTGCTGTGAGCAGAGCACCCAAAAATACAATAAACTCACAACGTCCTCCTCCACGGAAATCTTTAGTAAAAGGCGAAAGATTTATACGTAGTTGAAGGAAAACTTGAGTTATGTCCAACAAACCTCGACCCAGTGTGCTCCCTGTGCCACACCATAATGTTCAAAAAGGGTAATTTCTGGTTCAGGATCCACCCAGACCCTTCCACCTCGGAGGAGCAAAAGAGGTAGAAATACCTTCCTGCGCAAAATAAAGACACAGGCACAGGCTACTAACATGTCACAGTGTGATCTTTTGCTGAGAGGTTTTGGGGAATGAAACTCTGTGCACATTACACAGAGGATGCACCGGCACAGGTTATCTCCAATCTCCATCTCATTAATTTCCATAGCCTCTAGGGGAAAAAAAGGAAAAAGAAAGGGCCCCAACAGAAGAACAAGGTCTAAGACCTTCAGCTTAATAGATCATTTTCACTTCAAAAATTCTTTTTGGGGTTATGATAGCTGGTGTTAGGGCAGGGTGTAGTTTATGGTTAATTTATTTCGGGTAAATAGTAAAAAAGCAAGGGGATGGATTGAGGTTCAGAATGGGG
This sequence comes from Misgurnus anguillicaudatus, assembly GCF_027580225.2. Classification (NCBI taxonomy): domain Eukaryota; kingdom Metazoa; phylum Chordata; class Actinopteri; order Cypriniformes; family Cobitidae; genus Misgurnus; species Misgurnus anguillicaudatus. The sequence goes on along the minus strand of NC_073346.2, from coordinate 5,007,959 downwards.
TAGGGTTGTCCTTTTAAAGTACCAATCTAAGAGGTTTACTGATTTTGGGGTAAGGAAGGTAGTTGGCTGGGGCAGTAGAAGGGAATGTTTTTAAAAAAGGAGGTAAAGAAACTTTTTAAATTATAAACAAGCAGACAAAATAAACAAAAAGACGGGGGGAATAAACAGGAAGGCTGTCCTCACAAATGGGGAGCGTGTGTTATATGCTGCGTTCTGGATTGAGGATTCGGCTCGACGACTAAGCCTGGGCGTAAGATCCTCGTTAGTATAGTGGACAGTATCTCCGCCTGTCACGCGGAAGACCGGGGTTCGATTCCCCGACGGGGAGATCTCCTTTTCGTTTGACTTCTCAAACAACTTGCACGAGCCACCTTTACGCATCAAAATCGTCTGAAGAAGTGCGCTGCGTTGCTCTCGTTCTCACGATGGGGTCGAGCAAAAAGCAATGCGTTGGCCGGGAATCGAACCCGGGTCAACTGCTTGGAAGGCAGCTATGCTCACCACTATACCACCAACGCAGGCAGAAAGGTGTTGCTCAACAGGACCTTTGAATGTCCTGAACCAACAGTTGTTTTAGAGCTGCACTGAATTGATCACGGATTCAGTCGATTCCCTTCCTCGCCTCGCCGGTGTCTGTAACTGGATAACCACAGAATCCCAAGAGTACTCTTTCGAAGGGGAGGTTGGTCGGCGTGATGCCAGAGCGAGAGAGAGAAGTCCTCGTTAGTATAGTGGACAGTATCTCCGCCTGTCACGCGGAAGACCGGGGTTCGATTCCCCGACGGGGAGGTTTGCTTTGTTTCTGGACTGCCGATTGAAATGCAAGAGTTAACGGCACGAGCTGAGCGCTGCTCTTAGTTTGCCGTTTTCGCACCTCTCGCCGTCCCTATGTTGGAGTCACAAGTCGCCTTTGTTTAAAGCCACTGAACACTGGTGATGAAGCCACTGAACACTGGTGATGGGAGAAACGAAACTATTCGAAGCTTCGAATCGATTGAACCAATTGCTTCGGAAATTGATTCAGTTCTTCGAAGCGTTCGAAACACCACACTCGCTGGCGACACCTGCTGGCCAAAATAGTGTTAAAGCAGATCTTTCCAAACATTTTACACTTTGTTTTACAAAATAATAGCAAGATTTGTATTAATACATGTTTAAAACAATTATTTAACCTTATTAAGACATAATTAAAAGTGTATTGTGTGTTTTTCAGTTGTATTTAGGCCAAACAAATCATTAAAACCCTCTCCCCTTTTAATAATGCACATTTTTGTCATTAAATCTGTCTATAAACAAAAAGTAAACAAAATGGTAGTGTTATTAGCCAGAAGGATGCATGTTTTATGAACTTGCGTAATAAAACTGACCCGAGTTTACCTGACCATATTAGACACTGGTCATTTGTGACCAACTCCCCCTAGTGGTGAACCATCGGATTTTCGAAAGGTTTCAAAACAGTTATGACGTAACGAAGCGTCGTTTGCTAAAATCACGTGCAGTTATGACGTAATGAAGCCTCGTTTGCTAAAATCACGTGACTTGGCCAGTTTGAAACAAGCTCCGAGCAAATCGATTCGAAACTAGGGTTTTGAAAAGTTTCGAAGCCTCATAAAGCGGTGCTTCGGAAGCGACCATCGTTACTGAACACCTCGCGACAAACCCGACCATAACGAAAGATTTTCTGCAATTGACCAAAGTTACGCAGCTCTGCTGTGAGCAGAGCACCCAAAAATACAATAAACTCACAACGTCCTCCTCCACGGAAATCTTTAGTAAAAGGCGAAAGATTTATACGTAGTTGAAGGAAAACTTGAGTTATGTCCAACAAACCTCGACCCAGTGTGCTCCCTGTGCCACACCATAATGTTCAAAAAGGGTAATTTCTGGTTCAGGATCCACCCAGACCCTTCCACCTCGGAGGAGCAAAAGAGGTAGAAATACCTTCCTGCGCAAAATAAAGACACAGGCACAGGCTACTAACATGTCACAGTGTGATCTTTTGCTGAGAGGTTTTGGGGAATGAAACTCTGTGCACATTACACAGAGGATGCACCGGCACAGGTTATCTCCAATCTCCATCTCATTAATTTCCATAGCCTCTAGGGGAAAAAAAGGAAAAAGAAAGGGCCCCAACAGAAGAACAAGGTCTAAGACCTTCAGCTTAATAGATCATTTTCACTTCAAAAATTCTTTTTGGGGTTATGATAGCTGGTGTTAGGGCAGGGTGTAGTTTATGGTTAATTTATTTCGGGTAAATAGTAAAAAAGCAAGGGGATGGATTGAGGTTCAGAATGGGGTAGGGTTGTCCTTTTAAAGTACCAATCTAAGGGGTTTACTGATTTTGGGGTAAGGAAGGTAGTTGGCTGGGGCAGTAGAAGGGAATGTTTTTTAAAAAAGGAGGTAAAGAAACTTTTTAAATTATAAACAAGCAGACAAAATAAACAAAAAGACGGGGGGAATAAACAGGAAGGCTGTCCTCACAAATGGGGAGCGTGTGTTATATGCTGCGTTCTGGATTGAGGATTCGGCTCGACGACTAAGCCTGGGCGTAAGATCCTCGTTAGTATAGTGGACAGTATCTCCGCCTGTCACGCGGAAGACCGGGGTTCGATTCCCCGACGGGGAGATCTCCATTTCGTTTGACTTCTCAAACAACTTGCACGAGCCACCTTTACGCATCAAAATCGTCTGAAGAAGTGCGCTGCGTTGCTCTCGTTCTCACGATGGGGTCGAGCAAAAAGCAATGCGTTGGCCGGGAATCGAACCCGGGTCAACTGCTTGGAAGGCAGCTATGCTCACCACTATACCACCAACGCAGGCAGAAAGGTGTTGCTCAACAGGACCTTTGAATGTCCTGAACCAACAGTTGTTTTAGAGCTGCACTGAATTGATCACGGATTCAGTCGATTCCCTTCCTCGCCTCGCCGGTGTCTGTAACTGGATAACCACAGAATCCCAAGAGTACTCTTTCGAAGGGGAGGTTGGTCGGCGTGATGCCAGAGCGAGAGAGAGAAGTCCTCGTTAGTATAGTGGACAGTATCTCCGCCTGTCACGCGGAAGACCGGGGTTCGATTCCCCGACGGGGAGGTTTGCTTTGTTTCTGGACTGCCGATTGAAATGCAAGACTTAACGGCACGAGCTGAGCGCTGCTCTTAGTTTGCCGTTTTCGCACCTCTCGCCGTCCCTATGTTGGAGTCACAAGTCGCCTTTGTTTAAAGCCACTGAACACTGGTGATGAAGCCACTGAACACTGGTGATGGGAGAAACGAAACTATTCGAAGCTTCGAATCGATTGAACCAATTGCTTCGGAAATTGATTCAGTTCTTCGAAGCGTTCGAAACACCACACTCGCTGGCGACACCTGCTGGCCAAAATAGTGTTAAAGCAGATCTTTCCAAACATTTTACACTTTGTTTTACAAAATAATAGCAAGATTTGTATTAATACATGTTTAAAACAATTATTTAACCTTATTAAGACATAATTAAAAGTGTATTGTGTGTTTTTCAGTTGTATTTAGGCCAAACAAATCATTAAAACCCTCTCCCCTTTTAATAATGCACATTTTTGTCATTAAATCTGTCTATAAACAAAAAGTAAACAAAATGGTAGTGTTATTAGCCAGAAGGATGCATGTTTTATGAACTTGCGTAATAAAACTGACCCGAGTTTACCTGACCATATTAGACACTGGTCATTTGTGACCAACTCCCCCTAGTGGTGAACCATCGGATTTTCGAAAGGTTTCAAAACAGTTATGACGTAACGAAGCGTCGTTTGCTAAAATCACGTGCAGTTATGACGTAATGAAGCCTCGTTTGCTAAAATCACGTGACTTGGCCAGTTTGAAACAAGCTCCGAGCAAATCGATTCGAAACTAGGGTTTTGAAAAGTTTCGAAGCCTCATAAAGCAGTGCTTCGGAAGCGACCATCGTTACTGAACACCTCGCGACAAACCCGACCATAACGAAAGATTTTCTGCAATTGACCAAAGCTACGCAGCTCTGCTGTGAGCAGAGCACCCAAAAATACAATAAACTCACAACGTCCTCCTCCACGGAAATCTTTAGTAAAAGGCGAAAGATTTATACGTAGTTGAAGGAAAACTTGAGTTATGTCCAACAAACCTCGACCCAGTGTGCTCCCTGTGCCACACCATAATGTTCAAAAAGGGTAATTTCTGGTTCAGGATCCACCCAGACCCTTCCACCTCGGAGGAGCAAAAGAGGTAGAAATACCTTCCTGCGCAAAATAAAGACACAGGCACAGGCTACTAACATGTCACAGTGTGATCTTTTGCTGAGAGGTTTTGGGGAATGAAACTCTGTGCACATTACACAGAGGATGCACCGGCACAGGTTATCTCCAATCTCCATCTCATTAATTTCCATAGCCTCTAGGGGAAAAAAAGGAAAAAGAAAGGGCCCCAACAGAAGAACAAGGTCTAAGACCTTCAGCTTAATAGATCATTTTCACTTCAAAAATTCTTTTTGGGGTTATGATAGCTGGTGTTAGGGCAGGGTGTAGTTTATGGTTAATTTATTTCGGGTAAATAGTAAAAAAGCAAGGGGATGGATTGAGGTTCAGAATGGGGTAGGGTTGTCCTTTTAAAGTACCAATCTAAGGGGTTTACTGATTTTGGGGTAAGGAAGGTAGTTGGCTGGGGCAGTAGAAGGGAATGTTTTTTAAAAAAGGAGGTAAAGAAACTTTTTAAATTATAAACAAGCAGACAAAATAAACAAAAAGACGGGGGGAATAAACAGGAAGGCTGTCCTCACAAATGGGGAGCGTGTGTTATATGCTGCGTTCTGGATTGAGGATTCGGCTCGACGACTAAGCCTGGGCGTAAGATCCTCGTTAGTATAGTGGACAGTATCTCCGCCTGTCACGCGGAAGACCGGGGTTCGATTCCCCGACGGGGAGATCTCCTTTTCGTTTGACTTCTCAAACAACTTGCACGAGCCACCTTTACGCATCAAAATCGTCTGAAGAAGTGCGCTGCGTTGCTCTCGTTCTCACGATGGGGTCGAGCAAAAAGCAATGCGTTGGCCGGGAATCGAACCCGGGTCAACTGCTTGGAAGGCAGCTATGCTCACCACTATACCACCAACGCAGGCAGAAAGGTGTTGCTCAACAGGACCTTTGAATGTCCTGAACCAACAGTTGTTTTAGAGCTGCACTGAATTGATCACGGATTCAGTCGATTCCCTTCCTCGCCTCGCCGGTGTCTGTAACTGGATAACCACAGAATCCCAAGAGTACTCTTTCGAAGGGGAGGTTGGTCGGCGTGATGCCAGAGCGAGAGAGAGAAGTCCTCGTTAGTATAGTGGACAGTATCTCCGCCTGTCACGCGGAAGACCGGGGTTCGATTCCCCGACGGGGAGGTTTGCTTTGTTTCTGGACTGCCGATTGAAATGCAAGAGTTAACGGCACGAGCTGAGCGCTGCTCTTAGTTTGCCGTTTTCGCACCTCTCGCCGTCCCTATGTTGGAGTCACAAGTCGCCTTTGTTTAAAGCCACTGAACACTGGTGATGAAGCCACTGAACACTGGTGATGGGAGAAACGAAACTATTCGAAGCTTCGAATCGATTGAACCAATTGCTTCGGAAATTGATTCAGTTCTTCGAAGCGTTCGAAACACCACACTCGCTGGCGACACCTGCTGGCCAAAATAGTGTTAAAGCAGATCTTTCCAAACATTTTACACTTTGTTTTACAAAATAATAGCAAGATTTGTATTAATACATGTTTAAAACAATTATTTAACCTTATTAAGACATAATTAAAAGTGTATTGTGTGTTTTTCAGTTGTATTTAGGCCAAACAAATCATTAAAACCCTCTCCCCTTTTAATAATGCACATTTTTGTCATTAAATCTGTCTATAAACAAAAAGTAAACAAAATGGTAGTGTTATTAGCCAGAAGGATGCATGTTTTATGAACTTGCGTAATAAAACTGACCCGAGTTTACCTGACCATATTAGACACTGGTCATTTGTGACCAACTCCCCCTAGTGGTGAACCATCGGATTTTCGAAAGGTTTCAAAACAGTTATGACGTAACGAAGCGTCGTTTGCTAAAATCACGTGCAGTTATGACGTAATGAAGCCTCGTTTGCTAAAATCACGTGACTTGGCCAGTTTGAAACAAGCTCCGAGCAAATCGATTCGAAACTAGGGTTTTGAAAAGTTTCGAAGCCTCATAAAGCAGTGCTTCGGAAGCGACCATCGTTACTGAACACCTCGCGACAAACCCGACCATAACGAAAGATTTTCTGCAATTGACCAAAGCTACGCAGCTCTGCTGTGAGCAGAGCACCCAAAAATACAATAAACTCACAACGTCCTCCTCCACGGAAATCTTTAGTAAAAGGCGAAAGATTTATACGTAGTTGAAGGAAAACTTGAGTTATGTCCAACAAACCTCGACCCAGTGTGCTCCCTGTGCCACACCATAATGTTCAAAAAGGGTAATTTCTGGTTCAGGATCCACCCAGACCCTTCCACCTCGGAGGAGCAAAAGAGGTAGAAATACCTTCCTGCGCAAAATAAAGACACAGGCACAGGCTACTAACATGTCACAGTGTGATCTTTTGCTGAGAGGTTTTGGGGAATGAAACTCTGTGCACATTACACAGAGGATGCACCGGCACAGGTTATCTCCAATCTCCATCTCATTAATTTCCATAGCCTCTAGGGGAAAAAAAGGAAAAAGAAAGGGCCCCAACAGAAGAACAAGGTCTAAGACCTTCAGCTTAATAGATCATTTTCACTTCAAAAATTCTTTTTGGGGTTATGATAGCTGGTGTTAGGGCAGGGTGTAGTTTATGGTTAATTTATTTCGGGTAAATAGTAAAAAAGCAAGGGGATGGATTGAGGTTCAGAATGGGGTAGGGTTGTCCTTTTAAAGTACCAATCTAAGAGGTTTACTGATTTTGGGGTAAGGAAGGTAGTTGGCTGGGGCAGTAGAAGGGAATGTTTTTAAAAAAGGAGGTAAAGAAACTTTTTAAATTATAAACAAGCAGACAAAATAAACAAAAAGACGGGGGGAATAAACAGGAAGGCTGTCCTCACAAATGGGGAGCGTGTGTTATATGCTGCGTTCTGGATTGAGGATTCGGCTCGACGACTAAGCCTGGGCGTAAGATCCTCGTTAGTATAGTGGACAGTATCTCCGCCTGTCACGCGGAAGACCGGGGTTCGATTCCCCGACGGGGAGATCTCCTTTTCGTTTGACTTCTCAAACAACTTGCACGAGCCACCTTTACGCATCAAAATCGTCTGAAGAAGTGCGCTGCGTTGCTCTCGTTCTCACGATGGGGTCGAGCAAAAAGCAATGCGTTGGCCGGGAATCGAACCCGGGTCAACTGCTTGGAAGGCAGCTATGCTCACCACTATACCACCAACGCAGGCAGAAAGGTGTTGCTCAACAGGACCTTTGAATGTCCTGAACCAACAGTTGTTTTAGAGCTGCACTGAATTGATCACGGATTCAGTCGATTCCCTTCCTCGCCTCGCCGGTGTCTGTAACTGGATAACCACAGAATCCCAAGAGTACTCTTTCGAAGGGGAGGTTGGTCGGCGTGATGCCAGAGCGAGAGAGAGAAGTCCTCGTTAGTATAGTGGACAGTATCTCCGCCTGTCACGCGGAAGACCGGGGTTCGATTCCCCGACGGGGAGGTTTGCTTTGTTTCTGGACTGCCGATTGAAATGCAAGAGTTAACGGCACGAGCTGAGCGCTGCTCTTAGTTTGCCGTTTTCGCACCTCTCGCCGTCCCTATGTTGGAGTCACAAGTCGCCTTTGTTTAAAGCCACTGAACACTGGTGATGAAGCCACTGAACACTGGTGATGGGAGAAACGAAACTATTCGAAGCTTCGAATCGATTGAACCAATTGCTTCGGAAATTGATTCAGTTCTTCGAAGCGTTCGAAACACCACACTCGCTGGCGACACCTGCTGGCCAAAATAGTGTTAAAGCAGATCTTTCCAAACATTTTACACTTTGTTTTACAAAATAATAGCAAGATTTGTATTAATACATGTTTAAAACAATTATTTAACCTTATTAAGACATAATTAAAAGTGTATTGTGTGTTTTTCAGTTGTATTTAGGCCAAACAAATCATTAAAACCCTCTCCCCTTTTAATAATGCACATTTTTGTCATTAAATCTGTCTATAAACAAAAAGTAAACAAAATGGTAGTGTTATTAGCCAGAAGGATGCATGTTTTATGAACTTGCGTAATAAAACTGACCCGAGTTTACCTGACCATATTAGACACTGGTCATTTGTGACCAACTCCCCCTAGTGGTGAACCATCGGATTTTCGAAAGGTTTCAAAACAGTTATGACGTAACGAAGCGTCGTTTGCTAAAATCACGTGCAGTTATGACGTAATGAAGCCTCGTTTGCTAAAATCACGTGACTTGGCCAGTTTGAAACAAGCTCCGAGCAAATCGATTCGAAACTAGGGTTTTGAAAAGTTTCGAAGCCTCATAAAGCAGTGCTTCGGAAGCGACCATCGTTACTGAACACCTCGCGACAAACCCGACCATAACGAAAGATTTTCTGCAATTGACCAAAGCTACGCAGCTCTGCTGTGAGCAGAGCACCCAAAAATACAATAAACTCACAACGTCCTCCTCCACGGAAATCTTTAGTAAAAGGCGAAAGATTTATACGTAGTTGAAGGAAAACTTGAGTTATGTCCAACAAACCTCGACCCAGTGTGCTCCCTGTGCCACACCATAATGTTCAAAAAGGGTAATTTCTGGTTCAGGATCCACCCAGACCCTTCCACCTCGGAGGAGCAAAAGAGGTAGAAATACCTTCCTGCGCAAAATAAAGACACAGGCACAGGCTACTAACATGTCACAGTGTGATCTTTTGCTGAGAGGTTTTGGGGAATGAAACTCTGTGCACATTACACAGAGGATGCACCGGCACAGGTTATCTCCAATCTCCATCTCATTAATTTCCATAGCCTCTAGGGGAAAAAAAGGAAAAAGAAAGGGCCCCAACAGAAGAACAAGGTCTAAGACCTTCAGCTTAATAGATCATTTTCACTTCAAAAATTCTTTTTGGGGTTATGATAGCTGGTGTTAGGGCAGGGTGTAGTTTATGGTTAATTTATTTCGGGTAAATAGTAAAAAAGCAAGGGGATGGATTGAGGTTCAGAATGGGGTAGGGTTGTCCTTTTAAAGTACCAATCTAAGGGGTTTACTGATTTTGGGGTAAGGAAGGTAGTTGGCTGGGGCAGTAGAAGGGAATGTTTTTTAAAAAAGGAGGTAAAGAAACTTTTTAAATTATAAACAAGCAGACAAAATAAACAAAAAGACGGGGGGAATAAACAGGAAGGCTGTCCTCACAAATGGGGAGCGTGTGTTATATGCTGCGTTCTGGATTGAGGATTCGGCTCGACGACTAAGCCTGGGCGTAAGATCCTCGTTAGTATAGTGGACAGTATCTCCGCCTGTCACGCGGAAGACCGGGGTTCGATTCCCCGACGGGGAGATCTCCTTTTCGTTTGACTTCTCAAACAACTTGCACGAGCCACCTTTACGCATCAAAATCGTCTGAAGAAGTGCGCTGCGTTGCTCTCGTTCTCACGATGGGGTCGAGCAAAAAGCAATGCGTTGGCCGGGAATCGAACCCGGGTCAACTGCTTGGAAAGCAGCTATGCTCACCACTATACCACCAACGCAGGCAGAAAGGTGTTGCTCAACAGGACCTTTGAATGTCCTGAACCAACAGTTGTTTTAGAGCTGCACTGAATTGATCACGGATTCAGTCGATTCCCTTCCTCGCCTCGCCGGTGTCTGTAACTGGATAACCACAGAATCCCAAGAGTACTCTTTCGAAGGGGAGGTTGGTCGGCGTGATGCCAGAGCGAGAGAGAGAAGTCCTCGTTAGTATAGTGGACAGTATCTCCGCCTGTCACGCGGAAGACCGGGGTTCGATTCCCCGACGGGGAGGTTTGCTTTGTTTCTGGACTGCCGATTGAAATGCAAGAGTTAACGGCACGAGCTGAGCGCTGCTCTTAGTTTGCCGTTTTCGCACCTCTCGCCGTCCCTATGTTGGAGTCACAAGTCGCCTTTGTTTAAAGCCACTGAACACTGGTGATGAAGCCACTGAACACTGGTGATGGGAGAAACGAAACTATTCGAAGCTTCGAATCGATTGAACCAATTGCTTCGGAAATTGATTCAGTTCTTCGAAGCGTTCGAAACACCACACTCGCTGGCGACACCTGCTGGCCAAAATAGTGTTAAAGCAGATCTTTCCAAACATTTTACACTTTGTTTTACAAAATAATAGCAAGATTTGTATTAATACATGTTTAAAACAATTATTTAACCTTATTAAGACATAATTAAAAGTGTATTGTGTGTTTTTCAGTTGTATTTAGGCCAAACAAATCATTAAAACCCTCTCCCCTTTTAATAATGCACATTTTTGTCATTAAATCTGTCTATAAACAAAAAGTAAACAAAATGGTAGTGTTATTAGCCAGAAGGATGCATGTTTTATGAACTTGCGTAATAAAACTGACCCGAGTTTACCTGACCATATTAGACACTGGTCATTTGTGACCAACTCCCCCTAGTGGTGAACCATCGGATTTTCGAAAGGTTTCAAAACAGTTATGACGTAACGAAGCGTCGTTTGCTAAAATCACGTGCAGTTATGACGTAATGAAGCCTCGTTTGCTAAAATCACGTGACTTGGCCAGTTTGAAACAAGCTCCGAGCAAATCGATTCGAAACTAGGGTTTTGAAAAGTTTCGAAGCCTCATAAAGCAGTGCTTCGGAAGCGACCATCGTTACTGAACACCTCGCGACAAACCCGACCATAACGAAAGATTTTCTGCAATTGACCAAAGCTACGCAGCTCTGCTGTGAGCAGAGCACCCAAAAATACAATAAACTCACAACGTCCTCCTCCACGGAAATCTTTAGTAAAAGGCGAAAGATTTATACGTAGTTGAAGGAAAACTTGAGTTATGTCCAACAAACCTCGACCCAGTGTGCTCCCTGTGCCACACCATAATGTTCAAAAAGGGTAATTTCTGGTTCAGGATCCACCCAGACCCTTCCACCTCGGAGGAGCAAAAGAGGTAGAAATACCTTCCTGCGCAAAATAAAGACACAGGCACAGGCTACTAACATGTCACAGTGTGATCTTTTGCTGAGAGGTTTTGGGGAATGAAACTCTGTGCACATTACACAGAGGATGCACCGGCACAGGTTATCTCCAATCTCCATCTCATTAATTTCCATAGCCTCTAGGGGAAAAAAAGGAAAAAGAAAGGGCCCCAACAGAAGAACAAGGTCTAAGACCTTCAGCTTAATAGATCATTTTCACTTCAAAAATTCTTTTTGGGGTTATGATAGCTGGTGTTAGGGCAGGGTGTAGTTTATGGTTAATTTATTTCGGGTAAATAGTAAAAAAGCAAGGGGATGGATTGAGGTTCAGAATGGGGTAGGGTTGTCCTTTTAAAGTACCAATCTAAGAGGTTTACTGATTTTGGGGTAAGGAAGGTAGTTGGCTGGGGCAGTAGAAGGGAATGTTTTTAAAAAAGGAGGTAAAGAAACTTTTTAAATTATAAACAAGCAGACAAAATAAACAAAAAGACGGGGGGAATAAACAGGAAGGCTGTCCTCACAAATGGGGAGCGTGTGTTATATGCTGCGTTCTGGATTGAGGATTCGGCTCGACGACTAAGCCTGGGCGTAAGATCCTCGTTAGTATAGTGGACAGTATCTCCGCCTGTCACGCGGAAGACCGGGGTTCGATTCCCCGACGGGGAGATCTCCTTTTCGTTTGACTTCTCAAACAACTTGCACGAGCCACCTTTACGCATCAAAATCGTCTGAAGAAGTGCGCTGCGTTGCTCTCGTTCTCACGATGGGGTCGAGCAAAAAGCAATGCGTTGGCCGGGAATCGAACCCGGGTCAACTGCTTGGAAGGCAGCTATGCTCACCACTATACCACCAACGCAGGCAGAAAGGTGTTGCTCAACAGGACCTTTGAATGTCCTGAACCAACAGTTGTTTTAGAGCTGCACTGAATTGATCACGGATTCAGTCGATTCCCTTCCTCGCCTCGCCGGTGTCTGTAACTGGATAACCACAGAATCCCAAGAGTACTCTTTCGAAGGGGAGGTTGGTCGGCGTGATGCCAGAGCGAGAGAGAGAAGTCCTCGTTAGTATAGTGGACAGTATCTCCGCCTGTCACGCGGAAGACCGGGGTTCGATTCCCCGACGGGGAGGTTTGCTTTGTTTCTGGACTGCCGATTGAAATGCAAGAGTTAACGGCACGAGCTGAGCGCTGCTCTTAGTTTGCCGTTTTCGCACCTCTCGCCGTCCCTATGTTGGAGTCACAAGTCGCCTTTGTTTAAAGCCACTGAACACTGGTGATGAAGCCACTGAACACTGGTGATGGGAGAAACGAAACTATTCGAAGCTTCGAATCGATTGAACCAATTGCTTCGGAAATTGATTCAGTTCTTCGAAGCGTTCGAAACACCACACTCGCTGGCGACACCTGCTGGCCAAAATAGTGTTAAAGCAGATCTTTCCAAACATTTTACACTTTGTTTTACAAAATAATAGCAAGATTTGTATTAATACATGTTTAAAACAATTATTTAACCTTATTAAGACATAATTAAAAGTGTATTGTGTGTTTTTCAGTTGTATTTAGGCCAAACAAATCATTAAAACCCTCTCCCCTTTTAATAATGCACATTTTTGTCATTAAATCTGTCTATAAACAAAAAGTAAACAAAATGGTAGTGTTATTAGCCAGAAGGATGCATGTTTTATGAACTTGCGTAATAAAACTGACCCGAGTTTACCTGACCATATTAGACACTGGTCATTTGTGACCAACTCCCCCTAGTGGTGAACCATCGGATTTTCGAAAGGTTTCAAAACAGTTATGACGTAACGAAGCGTCGTTTGCTAAAATCACGTGCAGTTATGACGTAATGAAGCCTCGTTTGCTAAAATCACGTGACTTGGCCAGTTTGAAACAAGCTCCGAGCAAATCGATTCGAAACTAGGGTTTTGAAAAGTTTCGAAGCCTCATAAAGCAGTGCTTCGGAAGCGACCATCGTTACTGAACACCTCGCGACAAACCCGACCATAACGAAAGATTTTCTGCAATTGACCAAAGCTACGCAGCTCTGCTGTGAGCAGAGCACCCAAAAATACAATAAACTCACAACGTCCTCCTCCACGGAAATCTTTAGTAAAAGGCGAAAGATTTATACGTAGTTGAAGGAAAACTTGAGTTATGTCCAACAAACCTCGACCCAGTGTGCTCCCTGTGCCACACCATAATGTTCAAAAAGGGTAATTTCTGGTTCAGGATCCACCCAGACCCTTCCACCTCGGAGGAGCAAAAGAGGTAGAAATACCTTCCTGCGCAAAATAAAGACACAGGCACAGGCTACTAACATGTCACAGTGTGATCTTTTGCTGAGAGGTTTTGGGGAATGAAACTCTGTGCACATTACACAGAGGATGCACCGGCACAGGTTATCTCCAATCTCCATCTCATTAATTTCCATAGCCTCTAGGGGAAAAAAAGGAAAAAGAAAGGGCCCCAACAGAAGAACAAGGTCTAAGACCTTCAGCTTAATAGATCATTTTCACTTCAAAAATTCTTTTTGGGGTTATGATAGCTGGTGTTAGGGCAGGGTGTAGTTTATGGTTAATTTATTTCGGGTAAATAGTAAAAAAGCAAGGGGATGGATTGAGGTTCAGAATGGGGTAGGGTTGTCCTTTTAAAGTACCAATCTAAGAGGTTTACTGATTTTGGGGTAAGGAAGGTAGTTGGCTGGGGCAGTAGAAGGGAATGTTTTTAAAAAAGGAGGTAAAGAAACTTTTTAAATTATAAACAAGCAGACAAAATAAACAAAAAGACGGGGGGAATAAACAGGAAGGCTGTCCTCACAAATGGGGAGCGTGTGTTATATGCTGCGTTCTGGATTGAGGATTCGGCTCGACGACTAAGCCTGGGCGTAAGATCCTCGTTAGTATAGTGGACAGTATCTCCGCCTGTCACGCGGAAGACCGGGGTTCGATTCCCCGACGGGGAGATCTCCTTTTCGTTTGACTTCTCAAACAACTTGCACGAGCCACCTTTACGCATCAAAATCGTCTGAAGAAGTGCGCTGCGTTGCTCTCGTTCTCACGATGGGGTCGAGCAAAAAGCAATGCGTTGGCCGGGAATCGAACCCGGGTCAACTGCTTGGAAGGCAGCTATGCTCACCACTATACCACCAACGCAGGCAGAAAGGTGTTGCTCAACAGGACCTTTGAATGTCCTGAACCAACAGTTGTTTTAGAGCTGCACTGAATTGATCACGGATTCAGTCGATTCCCTTCCTCGCCTCGCCGGTGTCTGTAACTGGATAACCACAGAATCCCAAGAGTACTCTTTCGAAGGGGAGGTTGGTCGGCGTGATGCCAGAGCGAGAGAGAGAAGTCCTCGTTAGTATAGTGGACAGTATCTCCGCCTGTCACGCGGAAGACCGGGGTTCGATTCCCCGACGGGGAGGTTTGCTTTGTTTCTGGACTGCCGATTGAAATGCAAGAGTTAACGGCACGAGCTGAGCGCTGCTCTTAGTTTGCCGTTTTCGCACCTCTCGCCGTCCCTATGTTGGAGTCACAAGTCGCCTTTGTTTAAAGCCACTGAACACTGGTGATGAAGCCACTGAACACTGGTGATGGGAGAAACGAAACTATTCGAAGCTTCGAATCGATTGAACCAATTGCTTCGGAAATTGATTCAGTTCTTCAAAGCGTTCGAAACACCACACTCGCTGGCGACACCTGCTGGCCAAAATAGTGTTAAAGCAGATCTTTCCAAACATTTTACACTTTGTTTTACAAAATAATAGCAAGATTTGTATTAATACATGTTTAAAACAATTATTTAACCTTATTAAGACATAATTAAAAGTGTATTGTGTGTTTTTCAGTTGTATTTAGGCCAAACAAATCATTAAAACCCTCTCCCCTTTTAATAATGCACATTTTTGTCATTAAATCTGTCTATAAACAAAAAGTAAACAAAATGGTAGTGTTATTAGCCAGAAGGATGCATGTTTTATGAACTTGCGTAATAAAACTGACCCGAGTTTACCTGACCATATTAGACACTGGTCATTTGTGACCAACTCCCCCTAGTGGTGAACCATCGGATTTTCGAAAGGTTTCAAAACAGTTATGACGTAACGAAGCGTCGTTTGCTAAAATCACGTGCAGTTATGACGTAATGAAGCCTCGTTTGCTAAAATCACGTGACTTGGCCAGTTTGAAACAAGCTCCGAGCAAATCGATTCGAAACTAGGGTTTTGAAAAGTTTCGAAGCCTCATAAAGCAGTGCTTCGGAAGCGACCATCGTTACTGAACACCTCGCGACAAACCCGACCATAACGAAAGATTTTCTGCAATTGACCAAAGCTACGCAGCTCTGCTGTGAGCAGAGCACCCAAAAATACAATAAACTCACAACGTCCTCCTCCACGGAAATCTTTAGTAAAAGGCGAAAGATTTATACGTAGTTGAAGGAAAACTTGAGTTATGTTCAACAAACCTCGACCCAGTGTGCTCCCTGTGCCACACCATAATGTTAAAAAAGGGTAATTTCTGGTTCAGGATCCACCCAGACCCTTCCACCTCGGAGGAGCAAAAGAGGTAGAAATACCTTCCTGCGCAAAATAAAGACACAGGCACAGGCTACTAACATGTCACAGTGTGATCTTTTGCTGAGAGGTTTTGGGGAATGAAACTCTGTGCACATTACACAGAGGATGCACCGGCACAGGTTATCTCCAATCTCCATCTCATTAATTTCCATAGCCTCTAGGGGAAAAAAAGGAAAAAGAAAGGGCCCCAACAGAAGAACAAGGTCTAAGACCTTCAGCTTAATAGATCATTTTCACTTCAAAAATTCTTTTTGGGGTTATGATAGCTGGTGTTAGGGCAGGGTGTAGTTTATGGTTAATTTATTTCGGGTAAATAGTAAAAAAGCAAGGGGATGGATTGAGGTTCAGAATGGGGTAGGGTTGTCCTTTTAAAGTACCAATCTAAGGGGTTTACTGATTTTGGGGTAAGGAAGGTAGTTGGCTGGGGCAGTAGAAGGGAATGTTTTTTAAAAAAGGAGGTAAAGAAACTTTTTAAATTATAAACAAGCAGACAAAATAAACAAAAAGACGGGGGGAATAAACAGGAAGGCTGTCCTCACAAATGGGGAGCGTGTGTTATATGCTGCGTTCCGGATTGAGGATTCGGCTCGACGACTAAGCCTGGGCGAAAGATCCTCGTTAGTATAGTGGACAGTATCTCCGCCTGTCACGCGGAAGACCGGGGTTCGATTCCCCGACGGGGAGATCTCCTTTTCGTTTGACTTCTCAAACAACTTGCACGAGCCACCTTTACGCATCAAAATCGTCTGAAGAAGTGCGCTGCGTTGCTCTCGTTCTCACGATGGGGTCGAGCAAAAAGCAATGCGTTGGCCGGGAATCGAACCCGGGTCAACTGCTTGGAAGGCAGCTATGCTCACCACTATACCACCAACGCAGGCAGAAAGGTGTTGCTCAACAGGACCTTTGAATGTCCTGAACCAACAGTTGTTTTAGAGCTGCACTGAATTGATCACGGATTCAGTCGATTCCCTTCCTCGCCTCGCCGGTGTCTGTAACTGGATAACCACAGAATCCCAAGAGTACTCTTTCGAAGGGGAGGTTGGTCGGCGTGATGCCAGAGCGAGAGAGAGAAGTCCTCGTTAGTATAGTGGACAGTATCTCCGCCTGTCACGCGGAAGACCGGGGTTCGATTCCCCTACGGGGAGGTTTGCTTTGTTTCTGGACTGCCGATTGAAATGCAAGAGTTAACGGCACGAGCTGAGCGCTGCTCTTAGTTTGCCGTTTTCGCACCTCTCGCCGTCCCTATGTTGGAGTCACAAGTCGCCTTTGTTTAAAGCCACTGAACACTGGTGATGAAGCCACTGAACACTGGTGATGGGAGAAACGAAACTATTCGAAGCTTCGAATCGATTGAACCAATTGCTTCGGAAATTGATTCAGTTCTTCGAAGCGTTCGAAACACCACACTCGCTGGCGACACCTGCTGGCCAAAATAGTGTTAAAGCAGATCTTTCCAAACATTTTACACTTTGTTTTACAAAATAATAGCAAGATTTGTATTAATACATGTTTAAAACAATTATTTAACCTTATTAAGACATAATTAAAAGTGTATTGTGTGTTTTTCAGTTGTATTTAGGCCAAACAAATCATTAAAACCCTCTCCCCTTTTAATAATGCACATTTTTGTCATTAAATCTGTCTATAAACAAAAAGTAAACAAAATGGTAGTGTTATTAGCCAGAAGGATGCATGTTTTATGAACTTGCGTAATAAAACTGACCCGAGTTTACCTGACCATATTAGACACTGGTCATTTGTGACCAACTCCCCCTAGTGGTGAACCATCGGATTTTCGAAAGGTTTCAAAACAGTTATGACGTAACGAAGCGTCGTTTGCTAAAATCACGTGCAGTTATGACGTAATGAAGCCTCGTTTGCTAAAATCACGTGACTTGGCCAGTTTGAAACAAGCTCCGAGCAAATCGATTCGAAACTAGGGTTTTGAAAAGTTTCGAAGCCTCATAAAGCAGTGCTTCGGAAGCGACCATCGTTACTGAACACCTCGCGACAAAAATCGTCTGAAGAAGTGCGCTGCGTTGCTCTCGTTCTCACGATGGGGTCGAGCAAAAAGCAATGCGTTGGCCGGGAATCGAACCCGGGTCAACTGCTTGGAAGGCAGCTATGCTCACCACTATACCACCAACGCAGGCAGAAAGGTGTTGCTCAACAGGACCTTTGAATGTCCTGAACCAACAGTTGTTTTAGAGCTGCACTGAATTGATCACGGATTCAGTCGATTCCCTTCCTCGCCTCGCCGGTGTCTGTAACTGGATAACCACAGAATCCCAAGAGTACTCTTTCGAAGGGGAGGTTGGTCGGCGTGATGCCAGAGCGAGAGAGAGAAGTCCTCGTTAGTAAAGTGGACAGTATCTCCGCCTGTCATGCGGAAGACCGGGGTTCGATTCCCCGACGGGGAGGTTTGCTTTGTTTCTGGACTGCCGATTGAAATGCAAGAGTTAACGGCACGAGCTGAGCGCTGCTCTTAGTTTGCCGTTTTCGCACCTCTCGCCGTCCCTATGTTGGAGTCACAAGTCGCCTTTGTTTAAAGCCACTGAACACTGGTGATGAAGCCACTGAACACTGGTGATGGGAGAAACGAAACTATTCGAAGCTTCGAATCGATTGAACCAATTGCTTCGGAAATTGATTCAGTTCTTCGAAGCGTTCGAAACACCACACTCGCTGGCGACACCTGCTGGCCAAAATAGTGTTAAAGCAGATCTTTCCAAACATTTTACACTTTGTTTTACAAAATAATAGCAAGATTTGTATTAATACATGTTTAAAACAATTATTTAACCTTATTAAGACATAATTAAAAGTGTATTGTGTGTTTTTCAGTTGTATTTAGGCCAAACAAATCATTAAAACCCTCTCCCCTTTTAATAATGCACATTTTTGTCATTAAATCTGTCTATAAACAAAAAGTAAACAAAATGGTAGTGTTATTAGCCAGAAGGATGCATGTTTTATGAACTTGCGTAATAAAACTGACCCGAGTTTACCTGACCATATTAGACACTGGTCATTTGTGACCAACTCCCCCTAGTGGTGAACCATCGGATTTTCGAAAGGTTTCAAAACAGTTATGACGTAACGAAGCGTCGTTTGCTAAAATCACGTGCAGTTATGACGTAATGAAGCCTCGTTTGCTAAAATCACGTGACTTGGCCAGTTTGAAACAAGCTCCGAGCAAATCGATTCGAAACTAGGGTTTTGAAAAGTTTCGAAGCCTCATAAAGCAGTGCTTCGGAAGCGACCATCGTTACTGAACACCTCGCGACAAACCCGACCATAACGAAAGATTTTCTGCAATTGACCAAAGCTACGCAGCTCTGCTGTGAGCAGAGCACCCAAAAATACAATAAACTCACAACGTCCTCCTCCACGGAAATCTTTAGTAAAAGGCGAAAGATTTATACGTAGTTGAAGGAAAACTTGAGTTATGTCCAACAAACCTCGACCCAGTGTGCTCCCTGTGCCACACCATAATGTTCAAAAAGGGTAATTTCTGGTTCAGGATCCACCCAGACCCTTCCACCTCGGAGGAGCAAAAGAGGTAGAAATACCTTCCTGCGCAAAATAAAGACACAGGCACAGGCTACTAACATGTCACAGTGTGATCTTTTGCTGAGAGGTTTTGGGGAATGAAACTCTGTGCACATTACACAGAGGATGCACCGGCACAGGTTATCTCCAATCTCCATCTCATTAATTTCCATAGCCTCTAGGGGAAAAAAAGGAAAAAGAAAGGGCCCCAACAGAAGAACAAGGTCTAAGACCTTCAGCTTAATAGATCATTTTCACTTCAAAAATTCTTTTTGGGGTTATGATAGCTGGTGTTAGGGCAGGGTGTAGTTTATGGTTAATTTATTTCGGGTAAATAGTAAAAAAGCAAGGGGATGGATTGAGGTTCAGAATGGGGTAGGGTTGTCCTTTTAAAGTACCAATCTAAGAGGTTTACTGATTTTGGGGTAAGGAAGGTAGTTGGCTGGGGCAGTAGAAGGGAATGTTTTTAAAAAAGGAGGTAAAGAAACTTTTTAAATTATAAACAAGCAGACAAAATAAACAAAAAGACGGGGGGAATAAACAGGAAGGCTGTCCTCACAAATGGGGAGCGTGTGTTATATGCTGCGTTCTGGATTGAGGATTCGGCTCGACGACTAAGCCTGGGCGTAAGATCCTCGTTAGTATAGTGGACAGTATCTCCGCCTGTCACGCGGAAGACCGGGGTTCGATTCCCCGACGGGGAGATCTCCTTTTCGTTTGACTTCTCAAACAACTTGCACGAGCCACCTTTACGCATCAAAATCGTCTGAAGAAGTGCGCTGCGTTGCTCTCGTTCTCACGATGGGGTCGAGCAAAAAGCAATGCGTTGGCCGGGAATCGAACCCGGGTCAACTGCTTGGAAGGCAGCTATGCTCACCACTATACCACCAACGCAGGCAGAAAGGTGTTGCTCAACAGGACCTTTGAATGTCCTGAACCAACAGTTGTTTTAGAGCTGCACTGAATTGATCACGGATTCAGTCGATTCCCTTCCTCGCCTCGCCGGTGTCTGTAACTGGATAACCACAGAATCCCAAGAGTACTCTTTCGAAGGGGAGGTTGGTCGGCGTGATGCCAGAGCGAGAGAGAGAAGTCCTCGTTAGTATAGTGGACAGTATCTCCGCCTGTCACGCGGAAGACCGGGGTTCGATTCCCCGACGGGGAGGTTTGCTTTGTTTCTGGACTGCCGATTGAAATGCAAGAGTTAACGGCACGAGCTGAGCGCTGCTCTTAGTTTGCCGTTTTCGCACCTCTCGCCGTCCCTATGTTGGAGTCACAAGTCGCCTTTGTTTAAAGCCACTGAACACTGGTGATGAAGCCACTGAACACTGGTGATGGGAGAAACGAAACTATTCAAAGCTTCGAATCGATTGAACCAATTGCTTCGGAAATTGATTCAGTTCTTCGAAGCGTTCGAAACACCACACTCGCTGGCGACACCTGCTGGCCAAAATAGTGTTAAAGCAGATCTTTCCAAACATTTTACACTTTGTTTTACAAAATAATAGCAAGATTTGTATTAATACATGTTTAAAACAATTATTTAACCTTATTAAGACATAATTAAAAGTGTATTGTGTGTTTTTCAGTTGTATTTAGGCCAAACAAATCATTAAAACCCTCTCCCCTTTTAATAATGCACATTTTTGTCATTAAATCTGTCTATAAACAAAAAGTAAACAAAATGGTAGTGTTATTAGCCAGAAGGATGCATGTTTTATGAACTTGCGTAATAAAACTGACCCGAGTTTACCTGACCATATTAGACACTGGTCATTTGTGACCAACTCCCCCTAGTGGTGAACCATCGGATTTTCGAAAGGTTTCAAAACAGTTATGACGTAACGAAGCGTCGTTTGCTAAAATCACGTGCAGTTATGACGTAATGAAGCCTCGTTTGCTAAAATCACGTGACTTGGCCAGTTTGAAACAAGCTCCGAGCAAATCGATTCGAAACTAGGGTTTTGAAAAGTTTCGAAGCCTCATAAAGCAGTGCTTCGGAAGCGACCATCGTTACTGAACACCTCGCGACAAAAATCGTCTGAAGAAGTGCGCTGCGTTGCTCTCGTTCTCACGATGGGGTCGAGCAAAAAGCAATGCGTTGGCCGGGAATCGAACCCGGGTCAACTGCTTGGAAGGCAGCTATGCTCACCACTATACCACCAACGCAGGCAGAAAGGTGTTGCTCAACAGGACCTTTGAATGTCCTGAACCAACAGTTGTTTTAGAGCTGCACTGAATTGATCACGGATTCAGTCGATTCCCTTCCTCGCCTCGCCGGTGTCTGTAACTGGATAACCACAGAATCCCAAGAGTACTCTTTCGAAGGGGAGGTTGGTCGGCGTGATGCCAGAGCGAGAGAGAGAAGTCCTCGTTAGTAAAGTGGACAGTATCTCCGCCTGTCACGCGGAAGACCGGGGTTCGATTCCCCGACGGGGAGGTTTGCTTTGTTTCTGGACTGCCGATTGAAATGCAAGAGTTAACTGCACGAGCTGAGCGCTGCTCTTAGTTTGCCGTTTTCGCACCTCTCGCCGTCCCTATGTTGGAGTCACAAGTCGCCTTTGTTTAAAGCCACTGAACACTGGTGATGAAGCCACTGAACACTGGTGATGGGAGAAACGAAACTATTCGAAGCTTCGAATCGATTGAACCAATTGCTTCGGAAATTGATTCAGTTCTTCGAAGCGTTCGAAACACCACACTCGCTGGCGACACCTGCTGGCCAAAATAGTGTTAAAGCAGATCTTTCCAAACATTTTACACTTTGTTTTACAAAATAATAGCAAGATTTGTATTAATACATGTTTAAAACAATTATTTAACCTTATTAAGACATAATTAAAAGTGTATTGTGTGTTTTTCAGTTGTATTTAGGCCAAACAAATCATTAAAACCCTCTCCCCTTTTAATAATGCACATTTTTGTCATTAAATCTGTCTATAAACAAAAAGTAAACAAAATGGTAGTGTTATTAGCCAGAAGGATGCATGTTTTATGAACTTGCGTAATAAAACTGACCCGAGTTTACCTGACCATATTAGACACTGGTCATTTGTGACCAACTCCCCCTAGTGGTGAACCATCGGATTTTCGAAAGGTTTCAAAACAGTTATGATGTAACGAAGCGTCGTTTGCTAAAATCACGTGCAGTTATGACGTAATGAAGCCTCGTTTGCTAAAATCACGTGACTTGGCCAGTTTGAAACAAGCTCCGAGCAAATCGATTCGAAACTAGGGTTTTGAAAAGTTTCGAAGCCTCATAAAGCAGTGCTTCGGAAGCGACCATCGTTACTGAACACCTCGCGACAAACCCGACCATAACGAAAGATTTTCTGCAATTGACCAAAGCTACGCAGCTCTGCTGTGAGCAGAGCACCCAAAAATACAATAAACTCACAACGTCCTCCTCCACGGATATCTTTAGTAAAAGGCGAAAGATTTATACGTAGTTGAAGGAAAACTTGAGTTATGTCCAACAAACCTCGACCCAGTGTGCTCCCTGTGCCACACCATAATGTTCAAAAAGGGTAATTTCTGGTTCAGGATCCACCCAGACCCTTCCACCTCGGAGGAGCAAAAGAGGTAGAAATACCTTCCTGCGCAAAATAAAGACACAGGCACAGGCTACTAACATGTCACAGTGTGATCTTTTGCTGAGAGGTTTTGGGGAATGAAACTCTGTGCACATTACACAGAGGATGCACCGGCACAGGTTATCTCCAATCTCCATCTCATTAATTTCCATAGCCTCTAGGGGAAAAAAAGGAAAAAGAAAGGGCCCCAACAGAAGAACAAGGTCTAAGACCTTCAGCTTAATAGATCATTTTCACTTCAAAAATTCTTTTTGGGGTTATGATAGCTGGTGTTAGGGCAGGGTGTAGTTTATGGTTAATTTATTTCGGGTAAATAGTAAAAAAGCAAGGGGATGGATTGAGGTTCAGAATGGGGTAGGGTTGTCCTTTTAAAGTACCAATCTAAGAGGTTTACTGATTTTGGGGTAAGGAAGGTAGTTGGCTGGGGCAGTAGAAGGGAATGTTTTTAAAAAAGGAGGTAAAGAAACTTTTTAAATTATAAACAAGCAGACAAAATAAACAAAAAGACGGGGGGAATAAACAGGAAGGCTGTCCTCACAAATGGGGAGCGTGTGTTATATGCTGCGTTCTGGATTGAGGATTCGGCTCGACGACTAAGCCTGGGCGTAAGATCCTCGTTAGTATAGTGGACAGTATCTCCGCCTGTCACGCGGAAGACCGGGGTTCGATTCCCCGACGGGGAGATCTCCTTTTCGTTTGACTTCTCAAACAACTTGCACGAGCCACCTTTACGCATCAAAATCGTCTGAAGAAGTGCGCTGCGTTGCTCTCGTTCTCACGATGGGGTCGAGCAAAAAGCAATGAGTTGGCCGGGAATCGAACCCGGGTCAACTGCTTGGAAGGCAGCTATGCTCACCACTATACCACCAACGCAGGCAGAAAGGTGTTGCTCAACAGGACCTTTGAATGTCCTGAACCAACAGTTGTTTTAGAGCTGCACTGAATTGATCACGGATTCAGTCGATTCCCTTCCTCGCCTCGCCGGTGTCTGTAACTGGATAACCACAGAATCCCAAGAGTACTCTTTCGAAGGGGAGGTTGGTCGGCGTGATGCCAGAGCGAGCGAGAGAAGTCCTCGTTAGTATAGTGGACAGTATCTCCGCCTGTCACGCGGAAGACCGGGGTTCGATTCCCCGACGGGGAGGTTTGCTTTGTTTCTGGACTGCCGATTGAAATGCAAGAGTTAACGGCACGAGCTGAGCGCTGCTCTTAGTTTGCCGTTTTCGCACCTCTCGCAGTCCCTATGTTTGAGTCACAAGTCGCCTTTGTTTAAAGCCACTGAACACTGGTGATGAAGCCACTGAACACTGGTGATGGGAGAAACGAAACTATTCAAAGCTTCGAATCGATTGAACCAATTGCTTCGGAAATTGATTCAGTTCTTCGAAGCGTTCGAAACACCACACTCGCTGGCGACACCTGCTGGCCAAAATAGTGTTAAAGCAGATCTTTCCAAACATTTTACACTTTGTTTTACAAAATAATAGCAAGATTTGTATTAATACATGTTTAAAACAATTATTTAACCTTATTAAGACATAATTAAAAGTGTATTGTGTGTTTTTCAGTTGTATTTAGGCCAAACAAATCATTAAAACCCTCTCCCCTTTTAATAATGCACATTTTTGTCATTAAATCTGTCTATAAACAAAAAGTAAACAAAATGGTAGTGTTATTAGCCAGAAGGATGCATGTTTTATGAACTTGCGTAATAAAACTGACCCGAGTTTACCTGACCATATTAGACACTGGTCATTTGTGACCAACTCCCCCTAGTGGTGAACCATCGGATTTTCGAAAGGTTTCAAAACAGTTATGACGTAACGAAGCGTCGTTTGCTAAAATCACGTGCAGTTACGACGTAATGAAGCCTCGTTTGCTAAAATCACGTGACTTGGCCAGTTTGAAACAAGCTCCGAGCAAATCGATTCGAAACTAGGGTTTTGAAAAGTTTCGAAGCCTCATAAAGCAGTGCTTCGGAAGCGACCATCGTTACTGAACACCTCGCGACAAACCCGACCATAACGAAAGATTTTCTGCAATTGACCAAAGCTACGCAGCTCTGCTGTGAGCAGAGCACCCAAAAATACAATAAACTCACAACGTCCTCATCCACGGAAATCTTTAGTAAAAGGCGAAAGATTTATACGTAGTTGAAGGAAAACTTGAGTTATGTCCAACAAACCTCGACCCAGTGTGCTCCCTGTGCCACACCATAATGTTCAAAAAGGGTAATTTCTGGTTCAGGATCCACCCAGACCCTTCCACCTCGGAGGAGCAAAAGAGGTAGAAATACCTTCCTGCGCAAAATAAAGACACAGGCACAGGCTACTAACATGTCACAGTGTGATCTTTTGCTGAGAGGTTTTGGGGAATGAAACTCTGTGCACATTACACAGAGGATGCACCGGCACAGGTTATCTCCAATCTCCATCTCATTAATTTCCATAGCCTCTAGGGGAAAAAAAGGAAAAAGAAAGGGCCCCAACAGAAGAACAAGGTCTAAGACCTTCAGCTTAATAGATCATTTTCACTTCAAAAATTCTTTTTGGGGTTATGATAGCTGGTGTTAGGGCAGGGTGTAGTTTATGGTTAATTTATTTCGGGTAAATAGTAAAAAAGCAAGGGGATGGATTGAGGTTCAGAATGGGGTAGGGTTGTCCTTTTAAAGTACCAATCTAAGAGGTTTACTGATTTTGGGGTAAGGAAGGTAGTTGGCTGGGGCAGTAGAAGGGAATGTTTTTAAAAAAGGAGGTAAAGAAACTTTTTAAATTATAAACAAGCAGACAAAATAAACAAAAAGACGGGGGGAATAAACAGGAAGGCTGTCCTCACAAATGGGGAGCGTGTGTTATATGCTGCGTTCTGGATTGAGGATTCGGCTCGACGACTAAGCCTGGGCGTAAGATCCTCGTTAGTATAGTGGACAGTATCTCCGCCTGTCACGCGGAAGACCGAGGTTCGATTCCCCGACGGGGAGATCTCCTTTTCGTTTGACTTCTCAAACAACTTGCACGAGCCACCTTTACGCATCAAAATCGTCTGAAGAAGTGCGCTGCGTTGCTCTCGTTCTCACGATGGGTCAACTGCTTGGAAGGCAGCTATGCTCACCACTATACCACCAACGCAGGCAGAAAGGTGTTGCTCAACAGGACCTTTGAATGTCCTGAACCAACAGTTGTTTTAGAGCTGCACTGAATTGATCACGGATTCAGTCGATTCCCTTCCTCGCCTCGCCGGTGTCTGTAACTGGATAACCACAGAATCCCAAGAGTACTCTTTCGAAGGGGAGGTTGGTCGGCGTGATGCCAGAGTGAGAGAGAGAAGTCCTCGTTAGTATAGTGGACAGTATCTCCGCCTGTCACGCGGAAGACCGGGGTTCGATTCCCCGACGGGGAGGTTTGCTTTGTTTCTGGACTGCCGATTGAAATGCTAGAGTTAACGGCACGAGCTGAGCGCTGCTCTTAGTTTGCCGTTTTCGCACCTCTCGCCGTCCCTATGTTGGAGTCACAAGTCGCCTTTGTTTAAAGCCACTGAACACTGGTGATGAAGCCACTGAACACTGGTGATGGGAGAAACGAAACTATTCAAAGCTTCGAATCGATTGAACCAATTGCTTCGGAAATTGATTCAGTTCTTCGAAGCGTTCGAAACACCACACTCGCTGGCGACACCTGCTGGCCAAAATAGTGTTAAAGCAGATCTTTCCAAACATTTTACACTTTGTTTTACAAAATAATAGCAAGATTTGTATTAATACATGTTTAAAACAATTATTTAACCTTATTAAGACATAATTAAAAGTGTATTGTGTGTTTTTCAGTTGTATTTAGGCCAAACAAATCATTAAAACCCTCTCCCCTTTTAATAATGCACATTTTTGTCATTAAATCTGTCTATAAACAAAAAGTAAACAAAATGGTAGTGTTATTAGCCAGAAGGATGCATGTTTTATGAACTTGCGTAATAAAACTGACCCGAGTTTACCTGACCATATTAGACACTGGTCATTTGTGACCAACTCCCCCTAGTGGTGAACCATCGGATTTTCGAAAGGTTTCAAAACAGTTATGACGTAACGAAGCGTCGTTTGCTAAAATCACGTGCAGTTATGACGTAATGAAGCCTCGTTTGCTAAAATCACGTGACTTGGCCAGTTTGAAACAAGCTCCGAGCAAATCGATTCGAAACTAGGGTTTTGAAAAGTTTCGAAGCCTCATAAAGCAGTGGTTCGGAAGCGACCATCGTTACTGAACACCTCGCGACAAACCCGACCATAACGAAAGATTTTCTGCAATTGACCAAAGCTACGCAGCTCTGCTGTGAGCAGAGCACCCAAAAATACAATAAACTCACAACGTCCTCCTCCACGGAAATCTTTAGTAAAAGGCGAAAGATTTATACGTAGTTGAAGGAAAACTTGAGTTATGTCCAACAAACCTCGACCCAGTGTGCTCCCTGTGCCACACCATAATGTTCAAAAAGGGTAATTTCTGGTTCAGGATCCACCCAGACCCTTCCACCTCGGAGGAGCAAAAGAGGTAGAAATACCTTCCTGCGCAAAATAAAGACACAGGCACAGGCTACTAACATGTCACAGTGTGATCTTTTGCTGAGAGGTTTTGGGGAATGAAACTCTGTGCACATTACACAGAGGATGCACCGGCACAGGTTATCTCCAATCTCCATCTCATTAATTTCCATAGCCTCTAGGGGAAAAAAAGGAAAAAGAAAGGGCCCCAACAGAAGAACAAGGTCTAAGACCTTCAGCTTAATAGATCATTTTCACTTCAAAAATTCTTTTTGGGGTTATGATAGCTGGTGTTAGGGCAGGGTGTAGTTTATGGTTAATTTATTTCGGGTAAATAGTAAAAAAGCAAGGGGATGGATTGAGGTTCAGAATGGGGTAGGGTTGTCCTTTTAAAGTACCAATCTAAGAGGTTTACTGATTTTGGGGTAAGGAAGGTAGTTGGCTGGGGCAGTAGAAGGGAATGTTTTTAAAAAAGGAGGTAAAGAAACTTTTTAAATTATAAACAAGCAGACAAAATAAACAAAAAGACGGGGGGAATAAACAGGAAGGCTGTCCTCACAAATGGGGAGCGTGTGTTATATGCTGCGTTCTGGATTGAGGATTCGGCTCGACGACTAAGCCTGGGCGTAAGATCCTCGTTAGTATAGTGGACAGTATCTCCGCCTGTCACGCGGAAGACCGGGGTTCGATTCCCCGACGGGGAGATCTCCTTTTCGTTTGACTTCTCAAACAACTTGCACGAGCCACCTTTACGCATCAAAATCGTCTGAAGAAGTGCGCTGCGTTGCTCTCGTTCTCACGATGGGGTCGAGCAAAAAGCAATGCGTTGGCCGGGAATCGAACCCGGGGCAACTGCTTGGAAGGCAGCTATGCTCACCACTATACCACCAACGCAGGCAGAAAGGTGTTGCTCAACAGGACCTTTGAATGTCCTGAACCAACAGTTGTTTTAGAGCTGCACTGAATTGATCACGGATTCAGTCGATTCCCTTCCTCGCCTCGCCGGTGTCTGTAACTGGATAACCACAGAATCCCAAGAGTACTCTTTCGAAGGGGAGGTTGGTCGGCGTGATGCCAGAGCGAGAGAGAGAAGTCCTCATTAGTATAGTGGACAGTATCTCCGCCTGTCACACGGAAGACCGGGGTTCGATTCCCCGACGGGGAGGTTTGCTTTGTTTCTGGACTGCCGATTGAAATGCAAAACTTAACGGCACGAGCTGAGCGCTGCTCTTAGTTTGCCGTTTTCGCACCTCTCGCCGTCCCTATGTTGGAGTCACAAGTCGCCTTTGTTTAAAGCCACTGAACACTGGTGATGAAGCCACTGAACACTGGTGATGGGAGAAACGAAACTATTCGAAGCTTCGAATCGATTGAACCAATTGCTTCGGAAATTGATTCAGTTCTTCGAAGCGTTCGAAACACCACACTCGCTGGCGACACCTGCTGGCCAAAATAGTGTTAAAGCAGATCTTTCCAAACATTTTACACTTTGTTTTACAAAATAATAGCAAGATTTTTATTAATACATGTTTAAAACAATTATTTAACCTTATTAAGACATAATTAAAAGTGTATTGTGTGTTTTTCAGTTGTATTTAGGCCAAACAAATCATTAAAACCCTCTCCCCTTTTAATAATGCACATTTTTGTCATTAAATCTGTCTATAAACAAAAAGTAAACAAAATGGTAGTGTTATTAGCCAGAAGGATGCATGTTTTATGAACTTGCGTAATAAAACTGACCCGAGTTTACCTGACCATATTAGACACTGGTCATTTGTGACCAACTCCCCCTAGTGGTGAACCATCGGATTTTCGAAAGGTTTCAAAACAGTTATGACGTAACGAAGCGTCGTTTGCTAAAATCACGTGCAGTTATGACGTAATGAAGCCTCGTTTGCTAAAATCACGTGACTTGGCCAGTTTGAAACAAGCTCCGAGCAAATCGATTCGAAACTAGGGTTTTGAAAAGTTTCGAAGCCTCATAAAGCAGTGCTTCGGAAGCGACCATCGTTACTGAACACCTCGCGACAAACCCGACCATAACGAAAGATTTTCTGCAATTGACCAAAGCTACGCAGCTCTGCTGTGAGCAGAGCACCCAAAAATACAATAAACTCACAACGTCCTCCTCCACGGAAATCTTTAGTAAAAGGCGAAAGATTTATACGTAGTTGAAGGAAAACTTGAGTTATGTCCAACAAACCTCGACCCAGTGTGCTCCCTGTGCCACACCATAATGTTCAAAAAGGGTAATTTCTGGTTCAGGATCCACCCAGACCCTTCCACCTCGGAGGAGCAAAAGAGGTAGAAATACCTTCCTGCGCAAAATAAAGACACAGGCACAGGCTACTAACATGTCACAGTGTGATCTTTTGCTGAGAGGTTTTGGGGAATGAAACTCTGTGCACATTACACAGAGGATGCACCGGCACAGGTTATCTCCAATCTCCATCTCATTAATTTCCATAGCCTCTAGGGGAAAAAAAGGAAAAAGAAAGGGCCCCAACAGAAGAACAAGGTCTAAGACCTTCAGCTTAATAGATCATTTTCACTTCAAAAATTCTTTTTGGGGTTATGATAGCTGGTGTTAGGGCAGGGTGTAGTTTATGGTTAATTTATTTCGGGTAAATAGTAAAAAAGCAAGGGGATGGATTGAGGTTCAGAATGGGGTAGGGTTGTCCTTTTAAAGTACCAATCTAAGAGGTTTACTGATTTTGGGGTAAGGAAGGTAGTTGGCTGGGGCAGTAGAAGGGAATGTTTTTAAAAAAGGAGGTAAAGAAACTTTTTAAATTATAAACAAGCAGACAAAATAAACAAAAAGACGGGGGGAATAAACAGGAAGGCTGTCCTCACAAATGGGGAGCGTGTGTTATATGCTGCGTTCTGGATTGAGGATTCGGCTCGACGACTAAGCCTGGGCGTAAGATCCTCGTTAGTATAGTGGACAGTATCTCCGCCTGTCACGCGGAAGACCGGGGTTCGATTCCCCGACGGGGAGATCTCCTTTTCGTTTGACTTCTCAAACAACTTGCACGAGCCACCTTTACGCATCAAAATCGTCTGAAGAAGTGCGCTGCGTTGCTCTCGTTCTCACGATGGGGTCGAGCAAAAAGCAATGCGTTGGCCGGGAATCGAACCCGGGTCAACTGCTTGGAAGGCAGCTATGCTCACCACTATACCACCAACGCAGGCAGAAAGGTGTTGCTCAACAGGACCTTTGAATGTCCTGAACCAACAGTTGTTTTAGAGCTGCACTGAATTGATCACGGATTCAGTCGATTCCCTTCCTCGCCTCGCCGGTGTCTGTAACTGGATAACCACAGAATCCCAAGAGTACTCTTTCGAAGGGGAGGTTGGTCGGCGTGATGCCAGAGCGAGAGAGAGAAGTCCTCGTTAGTATAGTGGACAGTATCTCCGCCTGTCACGCGGAAGACTGGGGTTCGATTCCCCGACGGGGAGGTTTGCTTTGTTTCTGGACTGCCGATTGAAATGCAAGAGTTAACGGCACGAGCTGAGCGCTGCTCTTAGTTTGCCGTTTTCGCACCTCTCGCCGTCCCTATGTTGGAGTCACAAGTCGCCTTTGTTTAAAGCCACTGAACACTGGTGATGAAGCCACTGAACACTGGTGATGGGAGAAACGAAACTATTCAAAGCTTCGAATCGATTGAACCAATTGCTTCGGAAATTGATTCAGTTCTTCGAAGCGTTCGAAACACCACACTCGCTGGCGACACCTGCTGGCCAAAATAGTGTTAAAGCAGATCTTTCCAAACATTTTACACTTTGTTTTACAAAATAATAGCAAGATTTGTATTAATACATGTTTAAAACAATTATTTAACCTTATTAAGACATCATTAAAAGTGTATTGTGTGTTTTTCAGTTGTATTTAGGCCAAACAAATCATTAAAACCCTCTCCCCTTTTAATAATGCACATTTTTGTCATTAAATCTGTCTATAAACAAAAAGTAAACAAAATGGTAGTGTTATTAGCCAGAAGGATGCATGTTTTATGAACTTGCGTAATAAAACTGACCCGAGTTTACCTGACCATATTAGACACTGGTCATTTGTGACCAACTCCCCCTAGTGGTGAACCATCGGATTTTCGAAAGGTTTCAAAACAGTTATGACGTAACGAAGCGTCGTTTGCTAAAATCACGTGCAGTTATGACGTAATGAAGCCTCGTTTGCTAAAATCACGTGACTTGGCCAGTTTGAAACAAGCTCCGAGCAAATCGATTCGAAACTAGGGTTTTGAAAAGTTTCGCAGCCTCATAAAGCAGTGCTTCGGAAGCGACCATCGTTACTGAACACCTCGCGACAAAAATCGTCTGAAGAAGTGCGCTGCGTTGCTCTCGTTCTCACGATGGGGTCGAGCAAAAAGCAATGCGTTGGCCGGGAATCGAACCCGGGTCAACTGCTTGGAAGGCAGCTATGCTCACCACTATACCACCAACGCAGGCAGAAAGGTGTTGCTCAACAGGACCTTTGAATGTCCTGAACCAACAGTTGTTTTAGAGCTGCACTGAATTGATCACGGATTCAGTCGATTCCCTTCCTCGCCTCGCCGGTGTCTGTAACTGGATAACCACAGAATCCCAAGAGTACTCTTTCGAAGGGGAGGTTGGTCGGCGTGATGCCAGAGCGAGAGAGAGAAGTCCTCGTTAGTAAAGTGGACAGTATCTCCGCCTGTCACGCGGAAGACCGGGGTTCGATTCCCCGACGGGGAGGTTTGCTTTGTTTCTGGACTGCCGATTGAAATGCAAGAGTTAACGGCACGAGCTGAGCGCTGCTCTTAGTTTGCCGTTTTCGCACCTCTCGCCGTCCCTATGTTGGAGTCACAAGTCGCCTTTGTTTAAAGCCACTGAACACTGGTGATGAAGCCACTGAACACTGGTGATGGGAGAAACGAAACTATTCGAAGCTTCGAATCGATTGAACCAATTGCTTCGGAAATTGATTCAGTTCTTCGAAGCGTTCGAAACACCACACTCGCTGGCGACACCTGCTGGCCAAAATAGTGTTAAAGCAGATCTTTCCAAACATTTTACACTTTGTTTTACAAAATAATAGCAAGATTTGTATTAATACATGTTTAAAACAATTATTTAACCTTATTAAGACATAATTAAAAGTGTATTGTGTGTTTTTCAGTTGTATTTAGGCCAAACAAATCATTAAAACCCTCTCCCCTTTTAATAATGCACATTTTTGTCATTAAATCTGTCTATAAACAAAAAGTAAACAAAATGGTAGTGTTATTAGCCAGAAGGATGCATGTTTTATGAACTTGCGTAATAAAACTGACCCGAGTTTACCTGACCATATTAGACACTGGTCATTTGTGACCAACTCCCCCTAGTGGTGAACCATCGGATTTTCGAAAGGTTTCAAAACAGTTATGACGTAACGAAGCGTCGTTTGCTAAAATCACGTGCAGTTATGACGTAATGAAGCCTCGTTTGCTAAAATCACGTGACTTGGCCAGTTTGAAACAAGCTCCGAGCAAATCGATTTGAAACTAGGGTTTTGAAAAGTTTCGAAGCCTCATAAAGCAGTGCTTCGGAAGCGACCATCGTTACTGAACACCTTGCGACAAACCCGACCATAACGAAAGATTTTCTGCAATTGACCAAAGCTACGCAGCTCTGCTGTGAGCAGAGCACCCAAAAATACAATAAACTCACAACGTCCTCCTCCACGGAAATCTTTAGTAAAAGGCGAAAGATTTATACGTAGTTGAAGGAAAACTTGAGTTATGTCCAACAAACCTCGACCCAGTGTGCTCCCTGTGCCACACCATAATGTTCAAAAAGGGTAATTTCTGGTTCAGGATCCACCCAGACCCTTCCACCTCGGAGGAGCAAAAGAGGTAGAAATACCTTCCTGCGCAAAATAAAGACACAGGCACAGGCTACTAACATGTCACAGTGTGATCTTTTGCTGAGAGGTTTTGGGGAATGAAACTCTGTGCACATTACACAGAGGATGCACCGGCACAGGTTATCTCCAATCTCCATCTCATTAATTTCCATAGCCTCTAGGGGAAAAAAAGGAAAAAGAAAGGGCCCCAACAGAAGAACAAGGTCTAAGACCTTCAGCTTAATAGATCATTTTCACTTCAAAAATTCTTTTTGGGGTTATGATAGCTGGTGTTAGGGCAGGGTGTAGTTTATGGTTAATTTATTTCGGGTAAATAGTAAAAAAGCAAGGGGATGGATTGAGGTTCAGAATGGGGTAGGGTTGTCCTTTTAAAGTACCAATCTAAGAGGTTTACTGATTTTGGGGTAAGGAAGGTAGTTGGCTGGGGCAGTAGAAGGGAATGTTTTTAAAAAAGGAGGTAAAGAAACTTTTTAAATTATAAACAAGCAGACAAAATAAACAAAAAGACGGGGGGAATAAACAGGAAGGCTGTCCTCACAAATGGGGAGCGTGTGTTATATGCTGCGTTCTGGATTGAGGATTCGGCTCGACGACTAAGCCTGGGCGTAAGATCCTCGTTAGTATAGTGGACAGTATCTCCGCCTGTCACGCGGAAGACCGGGGTTCGATTCCCCGACGGGGAGATCTCCTTTTCGTTTGACTTCTCAAACAACTTGCACGAGCCACCTTTACGCATCAAAATCGTCTGAAGAAGTGCGCTGCGTTGCTCTCGTTCTCACGATGGGGTCGAGCAAAAAGCAATGCGTTGGCCGGGAATCGAACCCGGGTCAACTGCTTGGAAGGCAGCTATGCTCACCACTATACCACCAACGCAGGCAGAAAGGTGTTGCTCAACAGGACCTTTGAATGTCCTGAACCAACAGTTGTTTTAGAGCTGCACTGAATTGATCACGGATTCAGTCGATTCCCTTCCTCGCCTCGCCGGTGTCTGTAACTGGATAACCACAGAATCCCAAGAGTACTCTTTCGAAGGGGAGGTTGGTCGGCGTGATGCCAGAGCGAGAGAGAGAAGTCCTCGTTAGTATAGTGGACAGTATCTCCGCCTGTCACGCGGAAGACTGGGGTTCGATTCCCCGACGGGGAGGTTTGCTTTGTTTCTGGACTGCCGATTGAAATGCAAGAGTTAACGGCACGAGCTGAGCGCTGCTCTTAGTTTGCCGTTTTCGCACCTCTCGCCGTCCCTATGTTGGAGTCACAAGTCGCCTTTGTTTAAAGCCACTGAACACTGGTGATGAAGCCACTGAACACTGGTGATGGGAGAAACGAAACTATTCAAAGCTTCGAATCGATTGAACCAATTGCTTCGGAAATTGATTCAGTTCTTCGAAGCGTTCGAAACACCACACTCGCTGGCGACACCTGCTGGCCAAAATAGTGTTAAAGCAGATCTTTCCAAACATTTTACACTTTGTTTTACAAAATAATAGCAAGATTTGTATTAATACATGTTTAAAACAATTATTTAACCTTATTAAGACATCATTAAAAGTGTATTGTGTGTTTTTCAGTTGTATTTAGGCCAAACAAATCATTAAAACCCTCTCCCCTTTTAATAATGCACATTTTTGTCATTAAATCTGTCTATAAACAAAAAGTAAACAAAATGGTAGTGTTATTAGCCAGAAGGATGCATGTTTTATGAACTTGCGTAATAAAACTGACCCGAGTTTACCTGACCATATTAGACACTGGTCATTTGTGACCAACTCCCCCTAGTGGTGAACCATCGGATTTTCGAAAGGTTTCAAAACAGTTATGACGTAACGAAGCGTCGTTTGCTAAAATCACGTGCAGTTATGACGTAATGAAGCCTCGTTTGCTAAAATCACGTGACTTGGCCAGTTTGAAACAAGCTCCGAGCAAATCGATTCGAAACTAGGGTTTTGAAAAGTTTCGCAGCCTCATAAAGCAGTGCTTCGGAAGCGACCATCGTTACTGAACACCTCGCGACAAAAATCGTCTGAAGAAGTGCGCTGCGTTGCTCTCGTTCTCACGATGGGGTCGAGCAAAAAGCAATGCGTTGGCCGGGAATCAAACCCGGGTCAACTGCTTGGAAGGCAGCTATGCTCACCACTATACCACCAACGCAGGCAGAAAGGTGTTGCTCAACAGGACCTTTGAATGTCCTGAACCAACAGTTGTTTTAGAGCTGCACTGAATTGATCACGGAATCAGTCGATTCCCTTCCTCGCCTCGCCGGTGTCTGTAACTGGATAACCACAGAATCCCAAGAGTACTCTTTCGAAGGGGAGGTTGGTCGGCGTGATGCCAGAGCGAGAGAGAGAAGTCCTCGTTAGTAAAGTGGACAGTATCTCCGCCTGTCACGCGGAAGACCGGGGTTCGATTCCCCGACGGGGAGGTTTGCTTTGTTTCTGGACTGCCGATTGAAATGCAAGAGTTAACGGCACGAGCTGAGCGCTGCTCTTAGTTTGCCGTTTTCGCACCTCTCGCCGTCCCTATGTTGGAGTCACAAGTCGCCTTTGTTTAAAGCCACTGAACACTGGTGATGAAGCCACTGAACACTGGTGATGGGAGAAACGAAACTATTCGAAGCTTCGAATCGATTGAACCAATTGCTTCGGAAATTGATTCAGTTCTTCGAAGCGTTCGAAACACCACACTCGCTGGCGACACCTGCTGGCCAAAATAGTGTTAAAGCAGATCTTTCCAAACATTTTACACTTTGTTTTACAAAATAATAGCAAGATTTGTATTAATACATGTTTAAAACAATTATTTAACCTTATTAAGACATAATTAAAAGTGTATTGTGTGTTTTTCAGTTGTATTTAGGCCAAACAAATCATTAAAACCCTCTCCCCTTTTAATAATGCACATTTTTGTCATTAAATCTGTCTATAAACAAAAAGTAAACAAAATGGTAGTGTTATTAGCCAGAAGGATGCATGTTTTATGAACTTGCGTAATAAAACTGACCCGAGTTTACCTGACCATATTAGACACTGGTCATTTGTGACCAACTCCCCCTAGTGGTGAACCATCGGATTTTCGAAAGGTTTCAAAACAGTTATGACGTAACGAAGCGTCGTTTGCTAAAATCACGTGCAGTTATGACGTAATGAAGCCTCGTTTGCTAAAATCACGTGACTTGGCCAGTTTGAAACAAGCTCCGAGCAAATCGATTTGAAACTAGGGTTTTGAAAAGTTTCGAAGCCTCATAAAGCAGTGCTTCGGAAGCGACCATCGTTACTGAACACCTTGCGACAAACCCGACCATAACGAAAGATTTTCTGCAATTGACCAAAGCTACGCAGCTCTGCTGTGAGCAGAGCACCCAAAAATACAATAAACTCACAACGTCCTCCTCCACGGAAATCTTTAGTAAAAGGCGAAAGATTTATACGTAGTTGAAGGAAAACTTGAGTTATGTCCAACAAACCTCGACCCAGTGTGCTCCCTGTGCCACACCATAATGTTCAAAAAGGGTAATTTCTGGTTCAGGATCCACCCAGACCCTTCCACCTCGGAGGAGCAAAAGAGGTAGAAATACCTTCCTGCGCAAAATAAAGACACAGGCACAGGCTACTAACATGTCACAGTGTGATCTTTTGCTGAGAGGTTTTGGGGAATGAAACTCTGTGCACATTACACAGAGGATGCACCGGCACAGGTTATCTCCAATCTCCATCTCATTAATTTCCATAGCCTCTAGGGGAAAAAAAGGAAAAAGAAAGGGCCCCAACAGAAGAACAAGGTCTAAGACCTTCAGCTTAATAGATCATTTTCACTTCAAAAATTCTTTTTGGGGTTATGATAGCTGGTGTTAGGGCAGGGTGTAGTTTATGGTTAATTTATTTCGGGTAAATAGTAAAAAAGCAAGGGGATGGATTGAGGTTCAGAATGGGGTAGGGTTGTCCTTTTAAAGTACCAATCTAAGAGGTTTACTGATTTTGGGGTAAGGAAGGTAGTTGGCTGGGGCAGTAGAAGGGAATGTTTTTAAAAAAGGAGGTAAAGAAACTTTTTAAATTATAAACAAGCAGACAAAATAAACAAAAAGACGGGGGGAATAAACAGGAAGGCTGTCCTCACAAATGGGGAGCGTGTGTTATATGCTGCGTTCTGGATTGAGGATTCGGCTCGACGACTAAGCCTGGGCGTAAGATCCTCGTTAGTATAGTGGACAGTATCTCCGCCTGTCACGCGGAAGACCGGGGTTCGATTCCCCGACGGGGAGATCTCCTTTTCGTTTGACTTCTCAAACAACTTGCACGAGCCACCTTTACGCATCAAAATCGTCTGAAGAAGTGCGCTGCGTTGCTCTCGTTCTCACGATGGGGTCGAGCAAAAAGCAATGCGTTGGCCGGGAATCGAACCCGGGTCAACTGCTTGGAAGGCAGCTATGCTCACCACTATACCACCAACGCAGGCAGAAAGGTGTTGCTCAACAGGACCTTTGAATGTCCTGAACCAACAGTTGTTTTAGAGCTGCACT
The DNA here is from genome assembly GCF_027580225.2 of Misgurnus anguillicaudatus. Classification (NCBI taxonomy): domain Eukaryota; kingdom Metazoa; phylum Chordata; class Actinopteri; order Cypriniformes; family Cobitidae; genus Misgurnus; species Misgurnus anguillicaudatus. The sequence continues at coordinate 4,970,153 of NC_073346.2, read as the reverse complement.
GAATTGATCACGGATTCAGTCGATTCCCTTCCTCGCCTCGCCGGTGTCTGTAACTGGATAACCACAGAATCCCAAGAGTACTCTTTCGAAGGGGAGGTTGGTCGGCGTGATGCCAGAGCGAGAGAGAGAAGTCCTCGTTAGTATAGTGGACAGTATCTCCGCCTGTCACGCGGAAGACCGGGGTTCGATTCCCCGACGGGGAGGTTTGCTTTGTTTCTGGACTGCCGATTGAAATGCAAGAGTTAACGGCACGAGCTGAGCGCTGCTCTTAGTTTGCCGTTTTCGCACCTCTCGCCGTCCCTATGTTGGAGTCACAAGTCGCCTTTGTTTAAAGCCACTGAACACTGGTGATGAAGCCACTGAACACTGGTGATGGGAGAAACGAAACTATTCAAAGCTTCGAATCGATTGAACCAATTGCTTCGGAAATTGATTCAGTTCTTCGAAGCGTTCGAAACACCACACTCGCTGGCGACACCTGCTGGCCAAAATAGTGTTAAAGCAGATCTTTCCAAACATTTTACACTTTGTTTTACAAAATAATAGCAAGATTTGTATTAATACATGTTTAAAACAATTATTTAACCTTATTAAGACATAATTAAAAGTGTATTGTGTGTTTTTCAGTTGTATTTAGGCCAAACAAATCATTAAAACCCTCTCCCCTTTTAATAATGCACATTTTTGTCATTAAATCTGTCTATAAACAAAAAGTAAACAAAATGGTAGTGTTATTAGCCAGAAGGATGCATGTTTTATGAACTTGCGTGATAAAACTGACCCGAGTTTACCTGACCATATTAGACACTGGTCATTTGTGACCAACTCCCCCTAGTGGTGAACCATCGGATTTTCGAAAGGTTTCAAAACAGTTATGACGTAACGAAGCGTCGTTTGCTAAAATCACGTGCAGTTATGACGTAATGAAGCCTCGTTTGCTAAAATCACGTGACTTGGCCAGTTTGAAACAAGCTCCGAGCAAATCGATTCGAAACTAGGGTTTTGAAAAGTTTCGAAGCCTCATAAAGCAGTGCTTCGGAAGCGACCATCGTTACTGAACACCTCGCGACAAAAATCGTCTGAAGAAGTGCGCTGCGTTGCTCTCGTTCTCACGATGGGGTCGAGCAAAAAGCAATGCGTTGGCCGGGAATCGAACCCGGGTCAACTGCTTGGAAGGCAGCTATGCTCACCACTATACCACCAACGCAGGCAGAAAGGTGTTGCTCAACAGGACCTTTGAATGTCCTGAACCAACAGTTGTTTTAGAGCTGCACTGAATTGATCACGGATTCAGTCGATTCCCTTCCTCGCCTCGCCGGTGTCTGTAACTGGATAACCACAGAATCCCAAGAGTACTCTTTCGAAGGGGAGGTTGGTCGGCGTGATGCCAGAGCGAGAGAGAGAAGTCCTCGTTAGTAAAGTGGACAGTATCTCCGCCTGTCACGCGGAAGACCGGGGTTCGATTCCCCGACGGGGAGGTTTGCTTTGTTTCTGGACTGCCGATTGAAATGCAAGAGTTAACGGCACGAGCTGAGCGCTGCTCTTAGTTTGCCGTTTTCGCACCTCTCGCCGTCCCTATGTTGGAGTCACAAGTCGCCTTTGTTTAAAGCCACTGAACACTGGTGATGAAGCCACTGAACACTGGTGATGGGAGAAACGAAACTATTCGAAGCTTCGAATCGATTGAACCAATTGCTTCGGAAATTGATTCAGTTCTTCGAAGCGTTCGAAACACCACACTCGCTGGCGACACCTGCTGGCCAAAATAGTGTTAAAGCAGATCTTTCCAAACATTTTACACTTTGTTTTACAAAATAATAGCAAGATTTGTATTAATACATGTTTAAAACAATTATTTAACCTTATTAAGACATAATTAAAAGTGTATTGTGTGTTTTTCAGTTGTATTTAGGCCAAACAAATCATTAAAACCCTCTCCCCTTTTAATAATGCACATTTTTGTCATTAAATCTGTCTATAAACAAAAAGTAAACAAAATGGTAGTGTTATTAGCCAGAAGGATGCATGTTTTATGAACTTGCGTAATAAAACTGACCCGAGTTTACCTGACCATATTAGACACTGGTCATTTGTGACCAACTCCCCCTAGTGGTGAACCATCGGATTTTCGAAAGGTTTCAAAACAGTTATGATGTAACGAAGCGTCGTTTGCTAAAATCACGTGCAGTTATGACGTAATGAAGCCTCGTTTGCTAAAATCACGTGACTTGGCCAGTTTGAAACAAGCTCCGAGCAAATCGATTCGAAACTAGGGTTTTGAAAAGTTTCGAAGCCTCATAAAGCAGTGCTTCGGAAGCGACCATCGTTACTGAACACCTCGCGACAAACCCGACCATAACGAAAGATTTTCTGCAATTGACCAAAGCTACGCAGCTCTGCTGTGAGCAGAGCACCCAAAAATACAATAAACTCACAACGTCCTCCTCCACGGAAATCTTTAGTAAAAGGCGAAAGATTTATACGTAGTTGAAGGAAAACTTGAGTTATGTCCAACAAACCTCGACCCAGTGTGCTCCCTGTGCCACACCATAATGTTCAAAAAGGGTAATTTCTGGTTCAGGATCCACCCAGACCCTTCCACCTCGGAGGAGCAAAAGAGGTAGAAATACCTTCCTGCGCAAAATAAAGACACAGGCACAGGCTACTAACATGTCACAGTGTGATCTTTTGCTGAGAGGTTTTGGGGAATGAAACTCTGTGCACATTACACAGAGGATGCACCGGCACAGGTTATCTCCAATCTCCATCTCATTAATTTCCATAGCCTCTAGGGGAAAAAAAGGAAAAAGAAAGGGCCCCAACAGAAGAACAAGGTCTAAGACCTTCAGCTTAATAGATCATTTTCACTTCAAAAATTCTTTTTGGGGTTATGATAGCTGGTGTTAGGGCAGGGTGTAGTTTATGGTTAATTTATTTCGGGTAAATAGTAAAAAAGCAAGGGGATGGATTGAGGTTCAGAATGGGGTAGGGTTGTCCTTTTAAAGTACCAATCTAAGAGGTTTACTGATTTTGGGGTAAGGAAGGTAGTTGGCTGGGGCAGTAGAAGGGAATGTTTTTAAAAAAGGAGGTAAAGAAACTTTTTAAATTATAAACAAGCAGACAAAATAAACAAAAAGACGGGGGGAATAAACAGGAAGGCTGTCCTCACAAATGGGGAGCGTGTGTTATATGCTGTGTTCTGGATTGAGGATTCGGCTCGACGACTAAGCCTGGGCGTAAGATCCTAGTTAGTATAGTGGACAGTATCTCCGCCTGTCACGCGGAAGACCGGGGTTCGATTCCCCGACGGGGAGATCTCCTTTTCGTTTGACTTCTCAAACAACTTGCACGAGCCACCTTTACGCATCAAAATCGTCTGAAGAAGTGCGCTGCGTTGCTCTCGTTCTCACGATGGGGTCGAGCAAAAAGCAATGCGTTGGCCGGGAATCGAACCCGGGTCAACTGCTTGGAAGGCAGCTATGCTCACCACTATACCACCAACGCAGGCAGAAAGGTGTTGCTCAACAGGACCTTTGAATGTCCTGAACCAACAGTTGTTTTAGAGCTGCACTGAATTGATCACGGATTCAGTCGATTCCCTTCCTCGCCTCGCCGGTGTCTGTAACTGGATAACCACAGAATCCCAAGAGTACTCTTTCGAAGGGGAGGTTGGTCGGCGTGATGCCAGAGCGAGAGAGAGAAGTCCTCGTTAGTATAGTGGACAGTATCTCCGCCTGTCACACGGAAGACCGGGGTTCGATTCCCCGACGGGGAGGTTTGCTTTGTTTCTGGACTGCCGATTGAAATGCAAGACTTAACGGCACGAGCTGAGCGCTGCTCTTAGTTTGCCGTTTTCGCACCTCTCGCCGTCCCTATGTTGGAGTCACAAGTCGCCTTTGTTTAAAGCCACTGAACACTGGTGATGAAGCCACTGAACACTGGTGATGGGAGAAACGAAACTATTCGAAGCTTCGAATCGATTGAACCAATTGCTTCGGAAATTGATTCAGTTCTTCGAAGCGTTCGAAACACCACACTCGCTGGCGACACCTGCTGGCCAAAATAGTGTTAAAGCAGATCTTTCCAAACATTTTACACTTTGTTTTACAAAATAATAGCAAGATTTGTATTAATACATGTTTAAAACAATTATTTAACCTTATTAAGACATAATTAAAAGTGTATTGTGTGTTTTTCAGTTGTATTTAGGCCAAACAAATCATTAAAACCCTCTCCCCTTTTAATAATGCACATTTTTGTCATTAAATCTGTCTATAAACAAAAAGTAAACAAAATGGTAGTGTTATTAGCCAGAAGGATGCATGTTTTATGAACTTGCGTAATAAAACTGACCCGAGTTTACCTGACCATATTAGACACTGGTCATTTGTGACCAACTCCCCCTAGTGGTGAACCATCGGATTTTCGAAAGGTTTCAAAACAGTTATGACGTAACGAAGCGTTGTTTGCTAAAATCACGTGCAGTTATGACGTAATGAAGCCTCGTTTGCTAAAATCACGTGACTTGGCCAGTTTGAAACAAGCTCCGAGCAAATCGATTCGAAACTAGGGTTTTGAAAAGTTTCGAAGCCTCATAAAGCAGTGCTTCGGAAGCGACCATCGTTACTGAACACCTCGCGACAAACCCGACCATAACGAAAGATTTTCTGCAATTGACCAAAGCTACGCAGCTCTGCTGTGAGCAGAGCACCCAAAAATACAATAAACTCACAACGTCCTCCTCCACGGAAATCTTTAGTAAAAGGCGAAAGATTTATACGTAGTTGAAGGAAAACTTGAGTTATGTCCAACAAACCTCGACCCAGTGTGCTCCCTGTGCCACACCATAATGTTCAAAAAGGGTAATTTCTGGTTCAGGATCCACCCAGACCCTTCAACCTCGGAGGAGCAAAAGAGGTAGAAATACCTTCCTGCGCAAAATAAAGACACAGGCACAGGCTACTAACATGTCACAGTGTGATCTTTTGCTGAGACGTTTTGGGGAATGAAACTCTGTGCACATTACACAGAGGATGAACCGGCACAGGTTATCTCCAATCTCCATCTCATTAATTTCCATAGCCTCTAGGGGAAAAAAAGGAAAAAGAAAGGGCCCCAACAGAAGAACAAGGTCTAAGACCTTCAGCTTAATAGATCATTTTCACTTCAAAAATTCTTTTTGGGGTTATGATAGCTGGTGTTAGGGCAGGGTGTAGTTTATGGTTAATTTATTTCGGGTAAATAGTAAAAAAGCAAGGGGATGGATTGAGGTTCAGAATGGGGTAGGGTTGTCCTTTTAAAGTACCAATCTAAGAGGTTTACTGATTTTGGGGTAAGGAAGGTAGTTGGCTGGGGCAGTAGAAGGGAATGTTTTTAAAAAAGGAGGTAAAGAAACTTTTTAAATTATAAACAAGCAGACAAAATAAACAAAAAGACGGGGGGAATAAACAGGAAGGCTGTCCTCACAAATGGGGAGCGTGTGTTATATGCTGCGTTCTGGATTGAGGATTCGGCTCGACGACTAAGCCTGGGCGTAAGATCCTCGTTAGTATAGTGGACAGTATCTCCGCCTGTCACGCGGAAGACCGGGGTTCGATTCCCCGACGGGGAGATCTCCTTTTCGTTTGACTTCTCAAACAACTTGCACGAGCCACCTTTACGCATCAAAATCGTCTGAAGAAGTGCGCTGCGTTGCTCTCGTTCTCACGATGGGTCAACTGCTTGGAAGGCAGCTATGCTCACCACTATACCACCAACGCAGGCAGAAAGGTGTTGCTCAACAGGACCTTTGAATGTCCTGAACCAACAGTTGTTTTAGAGCTGCACTGAATTGATCACGGATTCAGTCGATTCCCTTCCTCGCCTCGCCGGTGTCTGTAACTGGATAACCACAGAATCCCAAGAGTACTCTTTCGAAGGGGAGGTTGGTCGGCGTGATGCCAGAGTGAGAGAGAGAAGTCCTCGTTAGTATAGTGGACAGTATCTCCGCCTGTCACGCGGAAGACCGGGGTTCGATTCCCCGACGGGGAGGTTTGCTTTGTTTCTGGACTGCCGATTGAAATGCTAGAGTTAACGGCACGAGCTGAGCGCTGCTCTTAGTTTGCCGTTTTCGCACCTCTCGCCGTCCCTATGTTGGAGTCACAAGTCGCCTTTGTTTAAAGCCACTGAACACTGGTGATGAAGCCACTGAACACTGGTGATGGGAGAAACGAAACTATTCAAAGCTTCGAATCGATTGAACCAATTGCTTCGGAAATTGATTCAGTTCTTCGAAGCGTTCGAAACACCACACTCGCTGGCGACACCTGCTGGCCAAAATAGTGTTAAAGCAGATCTTTCCAAACATTTTACACTTTGTTTTACAAAATAATAGCAAGATTTGTATTAATACATGTTTAAAACAATTATTTAACCTTATTAAGACATAATTAAAAGTGTATTGTGTGTTTTTCAGTTGTATTTAGGCCAAACAAATCATTAAAACCCTCTCCCCTTTTAATAATGCACATTTTTGTCATTAAATCTGTCTATAAACAAAAAGTAAACAAAATGGTAGTGTTATTAGCCAGAAGGATGCATGTTTTATGAACTTGCGTAATAAAACTGACCCGAGTTTACCTGACCATATTAGACACTGGTCATTTGTGACCAACTCCCCCTAGTGGTGAACCATCGGATTTTCGAAAGGTTTCAAAACAGTTATGACGTAACGAAGCGTCGTTTGCTAAAATCACGTGCAGTTATGACGTAATGAAGCCTCGTTTGCTAAAATCACGTGACTTGGCCAGTTTGAAACAAGCTCCGAGCAAATCGATTCGAAACTAGGGTTTTGAAAAGTTTCGAAGCCTCATAAAGCAGTGGTTCGGAAGCGACCATCGTTACTGAACACCTCGCGACAAACCCGACCATAACGAAAGATTTTCTGCAATTGACCAAAGCTACGCAGCTCTGCTGTGAGCAGAGCACCCAAAAATACAATAAACTCACAACGTCCTCCTCCACGGAAATCTTTAGTAAAAGGCGAAAGATTTATACGTAGTTGAAGGAAAACTTGAGTTATGTCCAACAAACCTCGACCCAGTGTGCTCCCTGTGCCACACCATAATGTTCAAAAAGGGTAATTTCTGGTTCAGGATCCACCCAGACCCTTCCACCTCGGAGGAGCAAAAGAGGTAGAAATACCTTCCTGCGCAAAATAAAGACACAGGCACAGGCTACTAACATGTCACAGTGTGATCTTTTGCTGAGAGGTTTTGGGGAATGAAACTCTGTGCACATTACACAGAGGATGCACCGGCACAGGTTATCTCCAATCTCCATCTCATTAATTTCCATAGCCTCTAGGGGAAAAAAAGGAAAAAGAAAGGGCCCCAACAGAAGAACAAGGTCTAAGACCTTCAGCTTAATAGATCATTTTCACTTCAAAAATTCTTTTTGGGGTTATGATAGCTGGTGTTAGGGCAGGGTGTAGTTTATGGTTAATTTATTTCGGGTAAATAGTAAAAAAGCAAGGGGATGGATTGAGGTTCAGAATGGGGTAGGGTTGTCCTTTTAAAGTACCAATCTAAGAGGTTTACTGATTTTGGGGTAAGGAAGGTAGTTGGCTGGGGCAGTAGAAGGGAATGTTTTTAAAAAAGGAGGTAAAGAAACTTTTTAAATTATAAACAAGCAGACAAAATAAACAAAAAGACGGGGGGAATAAACAGGAAGGCTGTCCTCACAAATGGGGAGCGTGTGTTATATGCTGCGTTCTGGATTGAGGATTCGGCTCGACGACTAAGCCTGGGCGTAAGATCCTCGTTAGTATAGTGGACAGTATCTCCGCCTGTCACGCGGAAGACCGGGGTTTGATTCCCCGACGGGGAGATCTCCTTTTCGTTTGACTTCTCAAACAACTTGCACGAGCCACCTTTACGCATCAAAATCGTCTGAAGAAGTGCGCTGCGTTGCTCTCGTTCTCACGATGGGGTCGAGCAAAAAGCAATGCGTTGGCCGGGAATCGAACCCGGGGCAACTGCTTGGAAGGCAGCTATGCTCACCACTATACCACCAACGCAGGCAGAAAGGTGTTGCTCAACAGGACCTTTGAATGTCCTGAACCAACAGTTGTTTTAGAGCTGCACTGAATTGATCACGGATTCAGTCGATTCCCTTCCTCGCCTCGCCGGTGTCTGTAACTGGATAACCACAGAATCCCAAGAGTACTCTTTCGAAGGGGAGGTTGGTCGGCGTGATGCCAGAGCGAGAGAGAGAAGTCCTCATTAGTATAGTGGACAGTATCTCCGCCTGTCACACGGAAGACCGGGGTTCGATTCCCCGACGGGGAGGTTTGCTTTGTTTCTGGACTGCCGATTGAAATGCAAAACTTAACGGCACGAGCTGAGCGCTGCTCTTAGTTTGCCGTTTTCGCACCTCTCGCCGTCCCTATGTTGGAGTCACAAGTCGCCTTTGTTTAAAGCCACTGAACACTGGTGATGAAGCCACTGAACACTGGTGATGGGAGAAACGAAACTATTCGAAGCTTCGAATCGATTGAACCAATTGCTTCGGAAATTGATTCAGTTCTTCGAAGCGTTCGAAACACCACACTCGCTGGCGACACCTGCTGGCCAAAATAGTGTTAAAGCAGATCTTTCCAAACATTTTACACTTTGTTTTACAAAATAATAGCAAGATTTTTATTAATACATGTTTAAAACAATTATTTAACCTTATTAAGACATAATTAAAAGTGTATTGTGTGTTTTTCAGTTGTATTTAGGCCAAACAAATCATTAAAACCCTCTCCCCTTTTAATAATGCACATTTTTGTCATTAAATCTGTCTATAAACAAAAAGTAAACAAAATGGTAGTGTTATTAGCCAGAAGGATGCATGTTTTATGAACTTGCGTAATAAAACTGACCCGAGTTTACCTGACCATATTAGACACTGGTCATTTGTGACCAACTCCCCCTAGTGGTGAACCATCGGATTTTCGAAAGGTTTCAAAACAGTTATGACGTAACGAAGCGTCGTTTGCTAAAATCACGTGCAGTTATGACGTAATGAAGCCTCGTTTGCTAAAATCACGTGACTTGGCCAGTTTGAAACAAGCTCCGAGCAAATCGATTCGAAACTAGGGTTTTGAAAAGTTTCGAAGCCTCATAAAGCAGTGCTTCGGAAGCGACCATCGTTACTGAACACCTCGCGACAAACCCGACCATAACGAAAGATTTTCTGCAATTGACCAAAGCTACGCAGCTCTGCTGTGAGCAGAGCACCCAAAAATACAATAAACTCACAACGTCCTCCTCCACGGAAATCTTTAGTAAAAGGCGAAAGATTTATACGTAGTTGAAGGAAAACTTGAGTTATGTCCAACAAACCTCGACCCAGTGTGCTCCCTGTGCCACACCATAATGTTCAAAAAGGGTAATTTCTGGTTCAGGATCCACCCAGACCCTTCCACCTCGGAGGAGCAAAAGAGGTAGAAATACCTTCCTGCGCAAAATAAAGACACAGGCACAGGCTACTAACATGTCACAGTGTGATCTTTTGCTGAGAGGTTTTGGGGAATGAAACTCTGTGCACATTACACAGAGGATGCACCGGCACAGGTTATCTCCAATCTCCATCTCATTAATTTCCATAGCCTCTAGGGGAAAAAAAGGAAAAAGAAAGGGCCCCAACAGAAGAACAAGGTCTAAGACCTTCAGCTTAATAGATCATTTTCACTTCAAAAATTCTTTTTGGGGTTATGATAGCTGGTGTTAGGGCAGGGTGTAGTTTATGGTTAATTTATTTCGGGTAAATAGTAAAAAAGCAAGGGGATGGATTGAGGTTCAGAATGGGGTAGGGTTGTCCTTTTAAAGTACCAATCTAAGAGGTTTACTGATTTTGGGGTAAGGAAGGTAGTTGGCTGGGGCAGTAGAAGGGAATGTTTTTAAAAAAGGAGGTAAAGAAACTTTTTAAATTATAAACAAGCAGACAAAATAAACAAAAAGACGGGGGGAATAAACAGGAAGGCTGTCCTCACAAATGGGGAGCGTGTGTTATATGCTGCGTTCTGGATTGAGGATTCGGCTCGACGACTAAGCCTGGGCGTAAGATCCTCGTTAGTATAGTGGACAGTATCTCCGCCTGTCACGCGGAAGACCGGGGTTTGATTCCCCGACGGGGAGATCTCCTTTTCGTTTGACTTCTCAAACAACTTGCACGAGCCACCTTTACGCATCAAAATCGTCTGAAGAAGTGCGCTGCGTTGCTCTCGTTCTCACGATGGGGTCGAGCAAAAAGCAATGCGTTGGCCGGGAATCGAACCCGGGGCAACTGCTTGGAAGGCAGCTATGCTCACCACTATACCACCAACGCAGGCAGAAAGGTGTTGCTCAACAGGACCTTTGAATGTCCTGAACCAACAGTTGTTTTAGAGCTGCACTGAATTGATCACGGATTCAGTCGATTCCCTTCCTCGCCTCGCCGGTGTCTGTAACTGGATAACCACAGAATCCCAAGAGTACTCTTTCGAAGGGGAGGTTGGTCGGCGTGATGCCAGAGCGAGAGAGAGAAGTCCTCATTAGTATAGTGGACAGTATCTCCGCCTGTCACACGGAAGACCGGGGTTCGATTCCCCGACGGGGAGGTTTGCTTTGTTTCTGGACTGCCGATTGAAATGCAAAACTTAACGGCACGAGCTGAGCGCTGCTCTTAGTTTGCCGTTTTCGCACCTCTCGCCGTCCCTATGTTGGAGTCACAAGTCGCCTTTGTTTAAAGCCACTGAACACTGGTGATGAAGCCACTGAACACTGGTGATGGGAGAAACGAAACTATTCGAAGCTTCGAATCGATTGAACCAATTGCTTCGGAAATTGATTCAGTTCTTCGAAGCGTTCGAAACACCACACTCGCTGGCGACACCTGCTGGCCAAAATAGTGTTAAAGCAGATCTTTCCAAACATTTTACACTTTGTTTTACAAAATAATAGCAAGATTTTTATTAATACATGTTTAAAACAATTATTTAACCTTATTAAGACATAATTAAAAGTGTATTGTGTGTTTTTCAGTTGTATTTAGGCCAAACAAATCATTAAAACCCTCTCCCCTTTTAATAATGCACATTTTTGTCATTAAATCTGTCTATAAACAAAAAGTAAACAAAATGGTAGTGTTATTAGCCAGAAGGATGCATGTTTTATGAACTTGCGTAATAAAACTGACCCGAGTTTACCTGACCATATTAGACACTGGTCATTTGTGACCAACTCCCCCTAGTGGTGAACCATCGGATTTTCGAAAGGTTTCAAAACAGTTATGACGTAACGAAGCGTCGTTTGCTAAAATCACGTGCAGTTATGACGTAATGAAGCCTCGTTTGCTAAAATCACGTGACTTGGCCAGTTTGAAACAAGCTCCGAGCAAATCGATTCGAAACTAGGGTTTTGAAAAGTTTCGAAGCCTCATAAAGCAGTGCTTCGGAAGCGACCATCGTTACTGAACACCTCGCGACAAACCCGACCATAACGAAAGATTTTCTGCAATTGACCAAAGCTACGCAGCTCTGCTGTGAGCAGAGCACCCAAAAATACAATAAACTCACAACGTCCTCCTCCACGGAAATCTTTAGTAAAAGGCGAAAGATTTATACGTAGTTGAAGGAAAACTTGAGTTATGTCCAACAAACCTCGACCCAGTGTGCTCCCTGTGCCACACCATAATGTTCAAAAAGGGTAATTTCTGGTTCAGGATCCACCCAGACCCTTCCACCTCGGAGGAGCAAAAGAGGTAGAAATACCTTCCTGCGCAAAATAAAGACACAGGCACAGGCTACTAACATGTCACAGTGTGATCTTTTGCTGAGAGGTTTTGGGGAATGAAACTCTGTGCACATTACACAGAGGATGCACCGGCACAGGTTATCTCCAATCTCCATCTCATTAATTTCCATAGCCTCTAGGGGAAAAAAAGGAAAAAGAAAGGGCCCCAACAGAAGAACAAGGTCTAAGACCTTCAGCTTAATAGATCATTTTCACTTCAAAAATTCTTTTTGGGGTTATGATAGCTGGTGTTAGGGCAGGGTGTAGTTTATGGTTAATTTATTTCGGGTAAATAGTAAAAAAGCAAGGGGATGGATTGAGGTTCAGAATGGGGTAGGGTTGTCCTTTTAAAGTACCAATCTAAGAGGTTTACTGATTTTGGGGTAAGGAAGGTAGTTGGCTGGGGCAGTAGAAGGGAATGTTTTTAAAAAAGGAGGTAAAGAAACTTTTTAAATTATAAACAAGCAGACAAAATAAACAAAAAGACGGGGGGAATAAACAGGAAGGCTGTCCTCACAAATGGGGAGCGTGTGTTATATGCTGCGTTCTGGATTGAGGATTCGGCTCGACGACTAAGCCTGGGCGTAAGATCCTCGTTAGTATAGTGGACAGTATCTCCGCCTGTCACGCGGAAGACCGGGGTTCGATTCCCCGACGGGGAGATCTCCTTTTCGTTTGACTTCTCAAACAACTTGCACGAGCCACCTTTACGCATCAAAATCGTCTGAAGAAGTGCGCTGCGTTGCTCTCGTTCTCACGATGGGGTCGAGCAAAAAAGCGATGCGTTGGCCGGGAATCGAACCCGGGTCAACTGCTTGGAAGGCAGCTATGCTCACCACTATACCACCAACGCAGGCAGAAAGGTGTTGCTCAACAGGACCTTTGAATGTCCTGAACCAACAGTTGTTTTAGAGCTGCACTGAATTGATCACGGATTCAGTCGATTCCCTTCCTCGCCTCGCCGGTGTCTGTAACTGGATAACCACAGAATCCCAAGAGTACTCTTTCGAAGGGGAGGTTGGTCGGCGTGATGCCAGAGTGAGAGAGAGAAGTCCTCGTTAGTATAGTGGACAGTATCTCCGCCTGTCACGCGGAAGACCGGGGTTCGATTCCCCGACGGGGAGGTTTGCTTTGTTTCTGGACTGCCGATTGAAATGCTAGAGTTAACGGCACGAGCTGAGCGCTGCTCTTAGTTTGCCGTTTTCGCACCTCTCGCCGTCCCTATGTTGGAGTCACAAGTCGCCTTTGTTTAAAGCCACTGAACACTGGTGATGAAGCCACTGAACACTGGTGATGGGAGAAACGAAACTATTCAAAGCTTCGAATCGATTGAACCAATTGCTTCGGAAATTGATTCAGTTCTTCGAAGCGTTCGAAACACCACACTCGCTGGCGACACCTGCTGGCCAAAATAGTGTTAAAGCAGATCTTTCCAAACATTTTACACTTTGTTTTACAAAATAATAGCAAGATTTGTATTAATACATGTTTAAAACAATTATTTAACCTTATTAAGACATAATTAAAAGTGTATTGTGTGTTTTTCAGTTGTATTTAGGCCAAACAAATCATTAAAACCCTCTCCCCTTTTAATAATGCACATTTTTGTCATTAAATCTGTCTATAAACAAAAAGTAAACAAAATGGTAGTGTTATTAGCCAGAAGGATGCATGTTTTATGAACTTGCGTAATAAAACTGACCCGAGTTTACCTGACCATATTAGACACTGGTCATTTGTGACCAACTCCCCCTAGTGGTGAACCATCGGATTTTCGAAAGGTTTCAAAACAGTTATGACGTAACGAAGCGTCGTTTGCTAAAATCACGTGCAGTTATGACGTAATGAAGCCTCGTTTGCTAAAATCACGTGACTTGGCCAGTTTGAAACAAGCTCCGAGCAAATCGATTCGAAACTAGGGTTTTGAAAAGTTTCGAAGCCTCATAAAGCAGTGGTTCGGAAGCGACCATCGTTACTGAACACCTCGCGACAAACCCGACCATAACGAAAGATTTTCTGCAATTGACCAAAGCTACGCAGCTCTGCTGTGAGCAGAGCACCCAAAAATACAATAAACTCACAACGTCCTCCTCCACGGAAATCTTTAGTAAAAGGCGAAAGATTTATACGTAGTTGAAGGAAAACTTGAGTTATGTCCAACAAACCTCGACCCAGTGTGCTCCCTGTGCCACACCATAATGTTCAAAAAGGGTAATTTCTGGTTCAGGATCCACCCAGACCCTTCCACCTCGGAGGAGCAAAAGAGGTAGAAATACCTTCCTGCGCAAAATAAAGACACAGGCACAGGCTACTAACATGTCACAGTGTGATCTTTTGCTGAGAGGTTTTGGGGAATGAAACTCTGTGCACATTACACAGAGGATGCACCGGCACAGGTTATCTCCAATCTCCATCTCATTAATTTCCATAGCCTCTAGGGGAAAAAAAGGAAAAAGAAAGGGCCCCAACAGAAGAACAAGGTCTAAGACCTTCAGCTTAATAGATCATTTTCACTTCAAAAATTCTTTTTGGGGTTATGATAGCTGGTGTTAGGGCAGGGTGTAGTTTATGGTTAATTTATTTCGGGTAAATAGTAAAAAAGCAAGGGGATGGATTGAGGTTCAGAATGGGGTAGGGTTGTCCTTTTAAAGTACCAATCTAAGAGGTTTACTGATTTTGGGGTAAGGAAGGTAGTTGGCTGGGGCAGTAGAAGGGAATGTTTTTAAAAAAGGAGGTAAAGAAACTTTTTAAATTATAAACAAGCAGACAAAATAAACAAAAAGACGGGGGGAATAAACAGGAAGGCTGTCCTCACAAATGGGGAGCGTGTGTTATATGCTGCGTTCTGGATTGAGGATTCGGCTCGACGACTAAGCCTGGGCGTAAGATCCTCGTTAGTATAGTGGACAGTATCTCCGCCTGTCACGCGGAAGACCGGAAGAAAGGTGTTGCTCAACAGGACCTTTGAATGTCCTGAACCAACAGTTGTTTTAGAGCTGCACTGAATTGATCACGGATTCAGTCGATTCCCTTCCTCGCCTCGCCGGTGTCTGTAACTGGATAACAACAGAATCCCAAGAGTACTCTTTCGAAGGGGAGGTTGGTCGGCGTGATGCCAGAGCGAGAAGTCCTCGTTAGTATAGTGGACAGTATCTCCGCCTGTCGTGGAAGACCGGGGTTCGATTCCCCGACGGGGAGGTTTGCTTTGTTTCTGGACTGCCGATTGAAATGCAAGAGTTAACGGCACGAGCTGAGCGCTGCTCTTAGTTTGCCGTTTTCGCACCTCTCGCCGTCCCTATGTTGGAGTCACAAGTCGCCTTTGTTTAAAGCCACTGAACACTGGTGATGAAGCCACTGAACACTGGTGATGGGAGAAACGAAACTATTCGAAGCTTCGAATCGATTGAACCAATTGCTTCGGAAATTGATTCAGTTCTTCGAAGCGTTCGAAACACCACACTCGCTGGCGACACCTGCTGGCCAAAATAGTGTTAAAGCAGATCTTTCCAAACATTTTACACTTTGTTTTACAAAATAATAGCAAGATTTGTATTAATACATGTTTAAAACAATTATTTAACCTTATTAAGACATAATTAAAAGTGTATTGTGTGTTTTTCAGTTGTATTTAGGCCAAACAAATCATTAAAACCCTCTCCCCTTTTAATAATGCACATTTTTGTCATTAAATCTGTCTATAAACAAAAAGTAAACAAAATGGTAGTGTTATTAGCCAGAAGGATGCATGTTTTATGAACTTGCGTAATAAAACTGACCCGAGTTTACCTGACCATATTAGACACTGGTCATTTGTGACCAACTCCCCCTAGTGGTGAACCATCGGATTTTCGAAAGGTTTCAAAACAGTTATGACGTAACGAAGCGTCGTTTGCTAAAATCACGTGCAGTTATGACGTAATGAAGCCTCGTTTGCTAAAATCACGTGACTTGGCCAGTTTGAAACAAGCTCCGAGCAAATCGATTCGAAACTAGGGTTTTGAAAAGTTTCGAAGCCTCATAAAGCAGTGCTTCGGAAGCGACCATCGTTACTGAACACCTTGCGACAAACTCGACCATAACGAAAGATTTTCTGCAATTGACCAAAGCTACGCAGCTGTGCTGTGAGCAGAGCACCCAAAAATACAATAAACTCACAACGTCCTCCTCCACGGAAATCTTTAGTAAAAGGCGAAAGATTTATACGTAGTTGAAGGAAAACTTGAGTTATGTCCAACAAACCTCGACCCAGTGTGCTCCCTGTGCCACACCATAATGTTCAAAAAGGGTAATTTCTGGTTCAGGATCCACCCAGACCCTTCCACCTCGGAGGAGCAAAAGAGGTAGAAATACCTTCCTGCGCAAAATAAAGACACAGGCACAGGCTACTAACATGTCACAGTGTGATCTTTTGCTGAGAGGTTTTGGGGAATGAAACTCTGTGCACATTACACAGAGGATGCACCGGCACAGGTTATCTCCAATCTCCATCTCATTAATTTCCATAGCCTCTAGGGGAAAAAAAGGAAAAAGAAAGGGCCCCAACAGAAGAACAAGGTCTAAGACCTTCAGCTTAATAGATCATTTTCACTTCAAAAATTCTTTTTGGGGTTATGATAGCTGGTGTTAGGGCAGGGTGTAGTTTATGGTTAATTTATTTCGGGTAAATAGTAAAAAAGCAAGGGGATGGATTGAGGTTCAGAATGGGGTAGGGTTGTCCTTTTAAAGTACCAATCTAAGAGGTTTACTGATTTTGGGGTAAGGAAGGTAGTTGGCTGGGGCAGTAGAAGGGAATGTTTTTAAAAAAGGAGGTAAAGAAACTTTTTAAATTATAAACAAGCAGACAAAATAAACAAAAAGACGGGGGGAATAAACAGGAAGGCTGTCCTCACAAATGGGGAGCGTGTGTTATATGCTGCGTTCTGGATTGAGGATTCGGCTCGACGACTAAGCCTGGGCGTAAGATCCTCGTTAGTATAGTGGACAGTATCTCCGCCTGTCACGCGGAAGACCGGGGTTCGATTCCCCGACGGGGAGATCTCCTTTTCGTTTGACTTCTCAAACAACTTGCACGAGCCACCTTTACGCATCAAAATCGTCTGAAGAAGTGCGCTGCGTTGCTCTCGTTCTCACGATGGGTCAACTGCTTGGAAGGCAGCTATGCTCACCACTATACCACCAACGCAGGCAGAAAGGTGTTGCTCAACAGGACCTTTGAATGTCCTGAACCAACAGTTGTTTTAGAGCTGCACTGAATTGATCACGGATTCAGTCGATTCCCTTCCTCGCCTCGCCGGTGTCTGTAACTGGATAACCACAGAATCCCAAGAGTACTCTTTCGAAGGGGAGGTTGGTCGGCGTGATGCCAGAGCGAGAGAGAGAAGTCCTCGTTAGTATAGTGGACAGTATCTCCGCCTGTCACGCGGAAGACCGGGGTTCGATTCCCCGACGGGGAGGTTTGCTTTGTTTCTGGACTGCCGATTGAAATGCTAGAGTTAACGGCACGAGCTGAGCGCTGCTCTTAGTTTGCCGTTTTCGCACCTCTCGCCGTCCCTATGTTGGAGTCACAAGTCGCCTTTGTTTAAAGCCACTGAACACTGGTGATGAAGCCACTGAACACTGGTGATGGGAGAAACGAAACTATTCAAAGCTTCGAATCGATTGAACCAATTGCTTCGGAAATTGATTCAGTTCTTCGAAGCGTTCGAAACACCACACTCGCTGGCGACACCTGCTGGCCAAAATAGTGTTAAAGCAGATCTTTCCAAACATTTTACACTTTGTTTTACAAAATAATAGCAAGATTTGTATTAATACATGTTTAAAACAATTATTTAACCTTATTAAGACATAATTAAAAGTGTATTGTGTGTTTTTCAGTTGTATTTAGGCCAAACAAATCATTAAAACCCTCTCCCCTTTTAATAATGCACATTTTTGTCATTAAATCTGTCTATAAACAAAAAGTAAACAAAATGGTAGTGTTATTAGCCAGAAGGATGCATGTTTTATGAACTTGCGTAATAAAACTGACCCGAGTTTACCTGACCATATTAGACACTGGTCATTTGTGACCAACTCCCCCTAGTGGTGAACCATCGGATTTTCGAAAGGTTTCAAAACAGTTATGACGTAACGAAGCGTCGTTTGCTAAAATCACGTGCAGTTATGACGTAATGAAGCCTCGTTTGCTAAAATCACGTGACTTGGCCAGTTTGAAACAAGCTCCGAGCAAATCGATTCGAAACTAGGGTTTTGAAAAGTTTCGAAGCCTCATAAAGCAGTGCTTCGGAAGCGACCATCGTTACTGAACACCTCGCGACAAACCCAACCATAACGAAAGATTTTCTGCAATTGACCAAAGCTACGCAGCTCTGCTGTGAGCAGAGCACCCAAAAATACAATAAACTCACAACGTCCTCCTCCACGGAAATCTTTAGTAAAAGGCGAAAGATTTATACGTAGTTGAAGGAAAACTTGAGTTATGTCCAACAAACCTCGACCCAGTGTGCTCCCTGTGCCACACCATAATGTTCAAAAAGGGTAATTTCTGGTTCAGGATCCACCCAGACCCTTCCACCTCGGAGGAGCAAAAGAGGTAGAAATACCTTCCTGCGCAAAATAAAGACACAGGCACAGGCTACTAACATGTCACAGTGTGATCTTTTGCTGAGAGGTTTTGGGGAATGAAACTCTGTGCACATTACACAGAGGATGCACCGGCACAGGTTATCTCCAATCTCCATCTCATTAATTTCCATAGCCTCTAGGGGAAAAAAAGGAAAAAGAAAGGGCCCCAACAGAAGAACAAGGTCTAAGACCTTCAGCTTAATAGATCATTTTCACTTCAAAAATTCTTTTTGGGGTTATGATAGCTGGTGTTAGGGCAGGGTGTAGTTTATGGTTAATTTATTTCGGGTAAATAGTAAAAAAGCAAGGGGATGGATTGAGGTTCAGAATGGGGTAGGGTTGTCCTTTTAAAGTACCAATCTAAGAGGTTTACTGATTTTGGGGTAAGGAAGGTAGTTGGCTGGGGCAGTAGAAGGGAATGTTTTTAAAAAAGGAGGTAAAGAAACTTTTTAAATTATAAACAAGCAGACAAAATAAACAAAAAGACGGGGGGAATAAACAGGAAGGCTGTCCTCACAAATGGGGAGCGTGTGTTATATGCTGCGTTCTGGATTGAGGATTCGGCTCGACGACTAAGCCTGGGCGTAAGATCCTCGTTAGTATAGTGGACAGTATCTCCGCCTGTCACGCGGAAGACCGGGGTTCGATTCCCCGACGGGGAGATCTCCTTTTCGTTTGACTTCTCAAACAACTTGCACGAGCCACCTTTACGCATCAAAATCGTCTGAAGAAGTGCGCTGCGTTGCTCTCGTTCTCACGATGGGTCAACTGCTTGGAAGGCAGCTATGCTCACCACTATACCACCAACGCAGGCAGAAAGGTGTTGCTCAACAGGACCTTTGAATGTCCTGAACCAACAGTTGTTTTAGAGCTGCACTGAATTGATCACGGATTCAGTCGATTCCCTTCCTCGCCTCGCCGGTGTCTGTAACTGGATAACCACAGAATCCCAAGAGTACTCTTTCGAAGGGGAGGTTGGTCGGCGTGATGCCAGAGTGAGAGAGAGAAGTCCTCGTTAGTATAGTGGACAGTATCTCCGCCTGTCACACGGAAGACCGGGGTTCGATTCCCCGACGGGGAGGTTTGCTTTGTTTCTGGACTGCCGATTGAAATGCTAGAGTTAACGGCACGAGCTGAGCGCTGCTCTTAGTTTGCCGTTTTCGCACCTCTCGCCGTCCCTATGTTGGAGTCACAAGTCGCCTTTGTTTAAAGCCACTGAACACTGGTGATGAAGCCACTGAACACTGGTGATGGGAGAAACGAAACTATTCAAAGCTTCGAATCGATTGAACCAATTGCTTCGGAAATTGATTCAGTTCTTCGAAGCGTTCGAAACACCACACTCGCTGGCGACACCTGCTGGCCAAAATAGTGTTAAAGCAGATCTTTCCAAACATTTTACACTTTGTTTTACAAAATAATAGCAAGATTTGTATTAATACATGTTTAAAACAATTATTTAACCTTATTAAGACATAATTAAAAGTGTATTGTGTGTTTTTCAGTTGTATTTAGGCCAAACAAATCATTAAAACCCTCTCCCCTTTTAATAATGCACATTTTTGTCATTAAATCTGTCTATAAACAAAAAGTAAACAAAATGGTAGTGTTATTAGCCAGAAGGATGCATGTTTTATGAACTTGCGTAATAAAACTGACCCGAGTTTACCTGACCATATAAGACACTGGTCATTTGTGACCAACTCCCCCTAGTGGTGAACCATCGGATTTTCGAAAGGTTTCAAAACAGTTATGACGTAACGAAGCGTCGTTTGCTAAAATCACGTGCAGTTATGACGTAATGAAGCCTCGTTTGCTAAAATCACGTGACTTGGCCAGTTTGAAACAAGCTCCGAGCAAATCGATTCGAAACTAGGGTTTTGAAAAGTTTCGAAGCCTCATAAAGCAGTGCTTCGGAAGCGACCATCGTTACTGAACACCTCGCGACAAACCCGACCATAACGAAAGATTTTCTGCAATTGACCAAAGCTACGCAGCTCTGCTGTGAGCAGAGCACCCAAAAATACAATAAACTCACAACGTCCTCCTCCACGGAAATCTTTAGTAAAAGGCGAAAGATTTATACGTAGTTGAAGGAAAACTTGAGTTATGTCCAACAAACCTCGACCCAGTGTGCTCCCTGTGCCACACCATAATGTTCAAAAAGGGTAATTTCTGGTTCAGGATCCACCCAGACCCTTCCACCTCGGAGGAGCAAAAGAGGTAGAAATACCTTCCTGCGCAAAATAAAGACACAGGCACAGGCTACTAACATGTCACAGTGTGATCTTTTGCTGAGAGGTTTTGGGGAATGAAACTCTGTGCACATTACACAGAGGATGAACCGGCACAGGTTATCTCCAATCTCCATCTCATTAATTTCCATAGCCTCTAGGGGAAAAAAAGGAAAAAGAAAGGGCCCCAACAGAAGAACAAGGTCTAAGACCTTCAGCTTAATAGATCATTTTCACTTCAAAAATTCTTTTTGGGGTTATGATAGCTGGTGTTAGGGCAGGGTGTAGTTTATGGTTAATTTATTTCGGGTAAATAGTAAAAAAGCAAGGGGATGGATTGAGGTTCAGAATGGGGTAGGGTTGTCCTTTTAAAGTACCAATCTAAGAGGTTTACTGATTTTGGGGTAAGGAAGGTAGTTGGCTGGGGCAGTAGAAGGGAATGTTTTTAAAAAAGGAGGTAAAGAAACTTTTTAAATTATAAACAAGCAGACAAAATAAACAAAAAGACGGGGGGAATAAACAGGAAGGCTGTCCTCACAAATGGGGAGCGTGTGTTATATGCTGCGTTCTGGATTGAGGATTCGGCTCGACGACTAAGCCTGGGCGTAAGATCCTCGTTAGTATAGTGGACAGTATCTCCGCCTGTCACGCGGAAGACCGGGGTTCGATTCCCCGACGGGGAGATCTCCTTTTCGTTTGACTTCTCAAACAACTTGCACGAGCCACCTTTACGCATCAAAATCGTCTGAAGAAGTGCGCTGCGTTGCTCTCGTTCTCACGATGGGGTCGAGCAAAAAGCAATGCGTTGGCCGGGAATCGAACCCGGGGCAACTGCTTGGAAGGCAGCTATGCTCACCACTATACCACCAACGCAGGCAGAAAGGTGTTGCTCAACAGGACCTTTGAATGTCCTGAACCAACAGTTGTTTTAGAGCTGCACTGAATTGATCACGGATTCAGTCGATTCCCTTCCTCGCCTCGCCGGTGTCTGTAACTGGATAACCACAGAATCCCAAGAGTACTCTTTCGAAGGGGAGGTTGGTCGGCGTGATGCCAGAGCGAGAGAGAGAAGTCCTCATTAGTATAGTGGACAGTATCTCCGCCTGTCACACGGAAGACCGGGGTTCGATTCCCCGACAGGGAGGTTTGCTTTGTTTCTGGACTGCCGATTGAAATGCAAAACTTAACGGCACGAGCTGAGCGCTGCTCTTAGTTTGCCGTTTTCGCACCTCTCGCCGTCCCTATGTTGGAGTCACAAGTCGCCTTTGTTTAAAGCCACTGAACACTGGTGATGAAGCCACTGAACACTGGTGATGGGAGAAACGAAACTATTCGAAGCTTCGAATCGATTGAACCAATTGCTTCGGAAATTGATTCAGTTCTTCGAAGCGTTCGAAACACCACACTCGCTGGCGACACCTGCTGGCCAAAATAGTGTTAAAGCAGATCTTTCCAAACATTTTACACTTTGTTTTACAAAATAATAGCAAGATTTTTATTAATACATGTTTAAAACAATTATTTAACCTTATTAAGACATAATTAAAAGTGTATTGTGTGTTTTTCAGTTGTATTTAGGCCAAACAAATCATTAAAACCCTCTCCCCTTTTAATAATGCACATTTTTGTCATTAAATCTGTCTATAAACAAAAAGTAAACAAAATGGTAGTGTTATTAGCCAGAAGGATGCATGTTTTATGAACTTGCGTAATAAAACTGACCCGAGTTTACCTGACCATATTAGACACTGGTCATTTGTGACCAACTCCCCCTAGTGGTGAACCATCGGATTTTCGAAAGGTTTCAAAACAGTTATGACGTAACGAAGCGTCGTTTGCTAAAATCACGTGCAGTTATGACGTAATGAAGCCTCGTTTGCTAAAATCACGTGACTTGGCCAGTTTGAAACAAGCTCCGAGCAAATCGATTCGAAACTAGGATTTTGAAAAGTTTCGAAGCCTCATAAAGCAGTGCTTCGGAAGCAACCATCGTTACTGAACACCTCGCGACAAACCCGACCATAACGAAAGATTTTCTGCAATTGACCAAAGCTACGCAGCTCTGCTGTGAGCAGAGCACCCAAAAATACAATAAACTCACAACGTCCTCCTCCACGGAAATCTTTAGTAAAAGGCGAAAGATTTATACGTAGTTGAAGGAAAACTTGAGTTATGTCCAACAAACCTCGACCCAGTGTGCTCCCTGTGCCACACCATAATGTTCAAAAAGGGTAATTTCTGGTTCAGGATCCACCCAGACCCTTCCACCTCGGAGGAGCAAAAGAGGTAGAAATACCTTCCTGCGCAAAATAAAGACACAGGCACAGGCTACTAACATGTCACAGTGTGATCTTTTGCTGAGAGGTTTTGGGGAATGAAACTCTGTGCACATTACACAGAGGATGCACCGGCACAGGTTATCTCCAATCTCCATCTCATTAATTTCCATAGCCTCTAGGGGAAAAAAAGGAAAAAGAAAGGGCCCCAACAGAAGAACAAGGTCTAAGACCTTCAGCTTAATAGATCATTTTCACTTCAAAAATTCTTTTTGGGGTTATGATAGCTGGTGTTAGGGCAGGGTGTAGTTTATGGTTAATTTATTTCGGGTAAATAGTAAAAAAGCAAGGGGATGGATTGAGGTTCAGAATGGGGTAGGGTTGTCCTTTTAAAGTACCAATCTAAGAGGTTTACTGATTTTGGGGTAAGGAAGGTAGTTGGCTGGGGCAGTAGAAGGGAATGTTTTTAAAAAAGGAGGTAAAGAAACTTTTTAAATTATAAACAAGCAGACAAAATAAACAAAAAGACGGGGGGAATAAACAGGAAGGCTGTCCTCACAAATGGGGAGCGTGTGTTATATGCTGCGTTCTGGATTGAGGATTCGGCTCGACGACTAAGCCTGGGCGTAAGATCCTCGTTAGTATAGTGGACAGTATCTCCGCCTGTCACGCGGAAGACCGGAAGAAAGGTGTTGCTCAACAGGACCTTTGAATGTCCTGAACCAACAGTTGTTTTAGAGCTGCACTGAATTGATCACGGATTCAGTCGATTCCCTTCCTCGCCTCGCCGGTGTCTGTAACTGGATAACAACAGAATCCCAAGAGTACTCTTTCGAAGGGGAGGTTGGTCGGCGTGATGCCAGAGCGAGAAGTCCTCGTTAGTATAGTGGACAGTATCTCCGCCTGTCGTGGAAGACCGGGGTTCGATTCCCCGACGGGGAGGTTTGCTTTGTTTCTGGACTGCCGATTGAAATGCAAGAGTTAACGGCACGAGCTGAGCGCTGCTCTTAGTTTGCCGTTTTCGCACCTCTCGCCGTCCCTATGTTGGAGTCACAAGTCGCCTTTGTTTAAAGCCACTGAACACTGGTGATGAAGCCACTGAACACTGGTGATGGGAGAAACGAAACTATTCGAAGCTTCGAATCGATTGAACCAATTGCTTCGGAAATTGATTCAGTTCTTCGAAGCGTTCGAAACACCACACTCGCTGGCGACACCTGCTGGCCAAAATAGTGTTAAAGCAGATCTTTCCAAACATTTTACACTTTGTTTTACAAAATAATAGCAAGATTTGTATTAATACATGTTTAAAACAATTATTTAACCTTATTAAGACATAATTAAAAGTGTATTGTGTGTTTTTCAGTTGTATTTAGGCCAAACAAATCATTAAAACCCTCTCCCCTTTTAATAATGCACATTTTTGTCATTAAATCTGTCTATAAACAAAAAGTAAACAAAATGGTAGTGTTATTAGCCAGAAGGATGCATGTTTTATGAACTTGCGTAATAAAACTGACCCGAGTTTACCTGACCATATTAGACACTGGTCATTTGTGACCAACTCCCCCTAGTGGTGAACCATCGGATTTTCGAAAGGTTTCAAAACAGTTATGACGTAACGAAGCGTCGTTTGCTAAAATCACGTGCAGTTATGACGTAATGAAGCCTCGTTTGCTAAAATCACGTGACTTGGCCAGTTTGAAACAAGCTCCGAGCAAATCGATTCGAAACTAGGGTTTTGAAAAGTTTCGAAGCCTCATAAAGCAGTGCTTCGGAAGCGACCATCGTTACTGAACACCTTGCGACAAACTCGACCATAACGAAAGATTTTCTGCAATTGACCAAAGCTACGCAGCTGTGCTGTGAGCAGAGCACCCAAAAATACAATAAACTCACAACGTCCTCCTCCACGGAAATCTTTAGTAAAAGGCGAAAGATTTATACGTAGTTGAAGGAAAACTTGAGTTATGTCCAACAAACCTCGACCCAGTGTGCTCCCTGTGCCACACCATAATGTTCAAAAAGGGTAATTTCTGGTTCAGGATCCACCCAGACCCTTCCACCTCGGAGGAGCAAAAGAGGTAGAAATACCTTCCTGCGCAAAATAAAGACACAGGCACAGGCTACTAACATGTCACAGTGTGATCTTTTGCTGAGAGGTTTTGGGGAATGAAACTCTGTGCACATTACACAGAGGATGCACCGGCACAGGTTATCTCCAATCTCCATCTCATTAATTTCCATAGCCTCTAGGGGAAAAAAAGGAAAAAGAAAGGGCCCCAACAGAAGAACAAGGTCTAAGACCTTCAGCTTAATAGATCATTTTCACTTCAAAAATTCTTTTTGGGGTTATGATAGCTGGTGTTAGGGCAGGGTGTAGTTTATGGTTAATTTATTTCGGGTAAATAGTAAAAAAGCAAGGGGATGGATTGAGGTTCAGAATGGGGTAGGGTTGTCCTTTTAAAGTACCAATCTAAGAGGTTTACTGATTTTGGGGTAAGGAAGGTAGTTGGCTGGGGCAGTAGAAGGGAATGTTTTTAAAAAAGGAGGTAAAGAAACTTTTTAAATTATAAACAAGCAGACAAAATAAACAAAAAGACGGGGGGAATAAACAGGAAGGCTGTCCTCACAAATGGGGAGCGTGTGTTATATGCTGCGTTCTGGATTGAGGATTCGGCTCGACGACTAAGCCTGGGCGTAAGATCCTCGTTAGTATAGTGGACAGTATCTCCGCCTGTCACGCGGAAGACCGGGGTTCGATTCCCCGACGGGGAGATCTCCTTTTCGTTTGACTTCTCAAACAACTTGCACGAGCCACCTTTACGCATCAAAATCGTCTGAAGAAGTGCGCTGCGTTGCTCTCGTTCTCACGATGGGGTCGAGCAAAAAGCAATGCGTTGGCCGGGAATCGAACCCGGGTCAACTGCTTGGAAGGCAGCTATGCTCACCACTATACCACCAACGCAGGCAGAAAGGTGTTGCTCAACAGGACCTTTGAATGTCCTGAACCAACAGTTGTTTTAGAGCTGCACTGAATTGATCACGGATTCAGTCGATTCCCTTCCTCGCCTCGCCGGTGTCTGTAACTGGATAACCACAGAATCCCAAGAGTACTCTTTCGAAGGGGAGGTTGGTCGGCGTGATGCCAGAGCGAGAGAGAGAAGTCCTCGTTAGTATAGTGGACAGTATCTCCGCCTGTCACACGGAAGACCGGGGTTCGATTCCCCGACGGGGAGGTTTGCTTTGTTTCTGGACTGCCGATTGAAATGCAAAACTTAACGGCACGAGCTGAGCGCTGCTCTTAGTTTGCCGTTTTCGCACCTCTCGCCGTCCCTATGTTGGAGTCACAAGTCGCCTTTGTTTAAAGCCACTGAACACTGGTGATGAAGCCACTGAACACTGGTGATGGGAGAAACGAAACTATTCAAAGCTTCGAATCGATTGAACCAATTGCTTCGGAAATTGATTCAGTTCTTCGAAGCGTTCGAAACACCACACTCGCTGGCGACACCTGCTGGCCAAAATAGTGTTAAAGCAGATCTTTCCAAACATTTTACACTTTGTTTTACAAAATAATAGCAAGATTTTTATTAATACATGTTTAAAACAATTATTTAACCTTATTAAGACATAATTAAAAGTGTATTGTGTGTTTTTCAGTTGTATTTAGGCCAAACAAATCATTAAAACCCTCTCCCCTTTTAATAATGCACATTTTTGTCATTAAATCTGTCTATAAACAAAAAGTAAACAAAATGGTAGTGTTATTAGCCAGAAGGATGCATGTTTTATGAACTTGCGTAATAAAACTGACCCGAGTTTACCTGACCATATTAGACACTGGTCATTTGTGACCAACTCCCCCTAGTGGTGAACCATCGGATTTTCGAAAGGTTTCAAAACAGTTATGACGTAACGAAGCGTCGTTTGCTAAAATCACGTGCAGTTATGACGTAATGAAGCCTCGTTTGCTAAAATCACGTGACTTGGCCAGTTTGAAACAAGCTCCGAGCAAATCGATTCGAAACTAGGGTTTTGAAAAGTTTCGAAGCCTCATAAAGCAGTGCTTCGGAAGCGACCATCGTTACTGAACACCTCGCGACAAACCCGACCATAACGAAAGATTTTCTGCAATTGACCAAAGCTACGCAGCTCTGCTGTGAGCAGAGCACCCAAAAATACAATAAACTCACAACGTCCTCCTCCACGGAAATCTTTAGCAAAAGGCGAAAGATTTATACGTAGTTGAAGGAAAACTTGAGTTATGTCCAACAAACCTCGACCCAGTGTGCTCCCTGTGCCACACCATAATGTTCAAAAAGGGTAATTTCTGGTTCAGGATCCACCCAGACCCTTCCACCTCGGAGGAGCAAAAGAGGTAGAAATACCTTCCTGCGCAAAATAAAGACACAGGCACAGGCTACTAACATGTCACAGTGTGATCTTTTGCTGAGAGGTTTTGGGGAATGAAACTCTGTGCACATTACACAGAGGATGCACCGGCACAGGTTATCTCCAATCTCCATCTCATTAATTTCCATAGCCTCTAGGGGAAAAAAAGGAAAAAGAAAGGGCCCCAACAGAAGAACAAGGTCTAAGACCTTCAGCTTAATAGATCATTTTCACTTCAAAAATTCTTTTTGGGGTTATGATAGCTGGTGTTAGGGCAGGGTGTAGTTTATGGTTAATTTATTTCGGGTAAATAGTAAAAAAGCAAGGGGATGGATTGAGGTTCAGAATGGGGTAGGGTTGTCCTTTTAAAGTACCAATCTAAGAGGTTTACTGATTTTGGGGTAAGGAAGGTAGTTGGCTGGGGCAGTAGAAGGGAATGTTTTTAAAAAAGGAGGTAAAGAAACTTTTTAAATTATAAACAAGCAGACAAAATAAACAAAAAGACGGGGGGAATAAACAGGAAGGCTGTCCTCACAAATGGGGAGCGTGTGTTATATGCTGCGTTCTGGATTGAGGATTCGGCTCGACGACTAAGCCTGGGCGTAAGATCCTCGTTAGTATAGTGGACAGTATCTCCGCCTGTCACGCGGAAGACCGGGGTTCGATTCCCCGACGGGGAGATCTCCTTTTCGTTTGACTTCTCAAACAACTTGCACGAGCCACCTTTACGCATCAAAATCGTCTGAAGAAGTGCGCTGCGTTGCTCTCGTTCTCACGATGGGGTCGAGCAAAAAGCAATGCGTTGGCCGGGAATCGAACCCGGGTCAACTGCTTGGAAGGCAGCTATGCTCACCACTATACCACCAACGCAGGCAGAAAGGTGTTGCTCAACAGGACCTTTGAATGTCCTGAACCAACAGTTGTTTTAGAGCTGCACTGAATTGATCACGGATTCAGTCGATTCCCTTCCTCGCCTCGCCGGTGTCTGTAACTGGATAACCACAGAATCCCAAGAGTACTCTTTCGAAGGGGAGGTTGGTCGGCGTGATGCCAGAGCGAGAGAGAGAAGTCCTCGTTAGTATAGTGGACAGTATCTCCGCCTGTCACACGGAAGACCGGGGTTCGATTCCCCGACGGGGAGGTTTGCTTTGTTTCTGGACTGCCGATTGAAATGCAAAACTTAACGGCACGAGCTGAGCGCTGCTCTTAGTTTGCCGTTTTCGCACCTCTCGCCGTCCCTATGTTGGAGTCACAAGTCGCCTTTGTTTAAAGCCACTGAACACTGGTGATGAAGCCACTGAACACTGGTGATGGGAGAAACGAAACTATTCAAAGCTTCGAATCGATTGAACCAATTGCTTCGGAAATTGATTCAGTTCTTCGAAGCGTTCGAAACACCACACTCGCTGGCGACACCTGCTGGCCAAAATAGTGTTAAAGCAGATCTTTCCAAACATTTTACACTTTGTTTTACAAAATAATAGCAAGATTTTTATTAATACATGTTTAAAACAATTATTTAACCTTATTAAGACATAATTAAAAGTGTATTGTGTGTTTTTCAGTTGTATTTAGGCCAAACAAATCATTAAAACCCTCTCCCCTTTTAATAATGCACATTTTTGTCATTAAATCTGTCTATAAACAAAAAGTAAACAAAATGGTAGTGTTATTAGCCAGAAGGATGCATGTTTTATGAACTTGCGTAATAAAACTGACCCGAGTTTACCTGACCATATTAGACACTGGTCATTTGTGACCAACTCCCCCTAGTGGTGAACCATCGGATTTTCGAAAGGTTTCAAAACAGTTATGACGTAACGAAGCGTCGTTTGCTAAAATCACGTGCAGTTATGACGTAATGAAGCCTCGTTTGCTAAAATCACGTGACTTGGCCAGTTTGAAACAAGCTCCGAGCAAATCGATTCGAAACTAGGGTTTTGAAAAGTTTCGAAGCCTCATAAAGCAGTGCTTCGGAAGCGACCATCGTTACTGAACACCTCGCGACAAACCCGACCATAACGAAAGATTTTCTGCAATTGACCAAAGCTACGCAGCTCTGCTGTGAGCAGAGCACCCAAAAATACAATAAACTCACAACGTCCTCCTCCACGGAAATCTTTAGCAAAAGGCGAAAGATTTATACGTAGTTGAAGGAAAACTTGAGTTATGTCCAACAAACCTCGACCCAGTGTGCTCCCTGTGCCACACCATAATGTTCAAAAAGGGTAATTTCTGGTTCAGGATCCACCCAGACCCTTCCACCTCGGAGGAGCAAAAGAGGTAGAAATACCTTCCTGCGCAAAATAAAGACACAGGCACAGGCTACTAACATGTCACAGTGTGATCTTTTGCTGAGAGGTTTTGGGGAATGAAACTCTGTGCACATTACACAGAGGATGCACCGGCACAGGTTATCTCCAATCTCCATCTCATTAATTTCCATAGCCTCTAGGGGAAAAAAAGGAAAAAGAAAGGGCCCCAACAGAAGAACAAGGTCTAAGACCTTCAGCTTAATAGATCATTTTCACTTCAAAAATTCTTTTTGGGGTTATGATAGCTGGTGTTAGGGCAGGGTGTAGTTTATGGTTAATTTATTTCGGGTAAATAGTAAAAAAGCAAGGGGATGGATTGAGGTTCAGAATGGGGTAGGGTTGTCCTTTTAAAGTACCAATCTAAGAGGTTTACTGATTTTGGGGTAAGGAAGGTAGTTGGCTGGGGCAGTAGAAGGGAATGTTTTTAAAAAAGGAGGTAAAGAAACTTTTTAAATTATAAACAAGCAGACAAAATAAACAAAAAGACGGGGGGAATAAACAGGAAGGCTGTCCTCACAAATGGGGAGCGTGTGTTATATGCTGCGTTCTGGATTGAGGATTCGGCTCGACGACTAAGCCTGGGCGTAAGATCCTCGTTAGTATAGTGGACAGTATCTCCGCCTGTCACGCGGAAGACCGGGGTTCGATTCCCCGACGGGGAGATCTCCTTTTCGTTTGACTTCTCAAACAACTTGCACGAGCCACCTTTACGCATCAAAATCGTCTGAAGAAGTGCGCTGCGTTGCTCTCGTTCTCACGATGGGGTCGAGCAAAAAGCAATGCGTTGGCCGGGAATCGAACCCGGGTCAACTGCTTGGAAGGCAGCTATGCTCACCACTATACCACCAACGCAGGCAGAAAGGTGTTGCTCAACAGGACCTTTGAATGTCCTGAACCAACAGTTGTTTTAGAGCTGCACTGAATTGATCACGGATTCAGTCGATTCCCTTCCTCGCCTCGCCGGTGTCTGTAACTGGATAACCACAGAATCCCAAGAGTACTCTTTCGAAGGGGAGGTTGGTCGGCGTGATGCCAGAGCGAGAGAGAGAAGTCCTCGTTAGTATAGTGGACAGTATCTCCGCCTGTCACACGGAAGACCGGGGTTCGATTCCCCGACGGGGAGGTTTGCTTTGTTTCTGGACTGCCGATTGAAATGCAAAACTTAACGGCACGAGCTGAGCGCTGCTCTTAGTTTGCCGTTTTCGCACCTCTCGCCGTCCCTATGTTGGAGTCACAAGTCGCCTTTGTTTAAAGCCACTGAACACTGGTGATGAAGCCACTGAACACTGGTGATGGGAGAAACGAAACTATTCAAAGCTTCGAATCGATTGAACCAATTGCTTCGGAAATTGATTCAGTTCTTCGAAGCGTTCGAAACACCACACTCGCTGGCGACACCTGCTGGCCAAAATAGTGTTAAAGCAGATCTTTCCAAACATTTTACACTTTGTTTTACAAAATAATAGCAAGATTTTTATTAATACATGTTTAAAACAATTATTTAACCTTATTAAGACATAATTAAAAGTGTATTGTGTGTTTTTCAGTTGTATTTAGGCCAAACAAATCATTAAAACCCTCTCCCCTTTTAATAATGCACATTTTTGTCATTAAATCTGTCTATAAACAAAAAGTAAACAAAATGGTAGTGTTATTAGCCAGAAGGATGCATGTTTTATGAACTTGCGTAATAAAACTGACCCGAGTTTACCTGACCATATTAGACACTGGTCATTTGTGACCAACTCCCCCTAGTGGTGAACCATCGGATTTTCGAAAGGTTTCAAAACAGTTATGACGTAACGAAGCGTCGTTTGCTAAAATCACGTGCAGTTATGACGTAATGAAGCCTCGTTTGCTAAAATCACGTGACTTGGCCAGTTTGAAACAAGCTCCGAGCAAATCGATTCGAAACTAGGGTTTTGAAAAGTTTCGAAGCCTCATAAAGCAGTGCTTCGGAAGCGACCATCGTTACTGAACACCTCGCGACAAACCCGACCATAACGAAAGATTTTCTGCAATTGACCAAAGCTACGCAGCTCTGCTGTGAGCAGAGCACCCAAAAATACAATAAACTCACAACGTCCTCCTCCACGGAAATCTTTAGTAAAAGGCGAAAGATTTATACGTAGTTGAAGGAAAACTTGAGTTATGTCCAACAAACCTCGACCCAGTGTGCTCCCTGTGCCACACCATAATGTTCAAAAAGGGTAATTTCTGGTTCAGGATCCACCCAGACCCTTCCACCTCGGAGGAGCAAAAGAGGTAGAAATACCTTCCTGCGCAAAATAAAGACACAGGCACAGGCTACTAACATGTCACAGTGTGATCTTTTGCTGAGAGGTTTTGGGGAATGAAACTCTGTGCACATTACACAGAGGATGCACCGGCACAGGTTATCTCCAATCTCCATCTCATTAATTTCCATAGCCTCTAGGGGAAAAAAAGGAAAAAGAAAGGGCCCCAACAGAAGAACAAGGTCTAAGACCTTCAGCTTAATAGATCATTTTCACTTCAAAAATTCTTTTTGGGGTTATGATAGCTGGTGTTAGGGCAGGGTGTAGTTTATGGTTAATTTATTTCGGGTAAATAGTAAAAAAGCAAGGGGATGGATTGAGGTTCAGAATGGGGTAGGGTTGTCCTTTTAAAGTACCAATCTAAGAGGTTTACTGATTTTGGGGTAAGGAAGGTAGTTGGCTGGGGCAGTAGAAGGGAATGTTTTTAAAAAAGGAGGTAAAGAAACTTTTTAAATTATAAACAAGCAGACAAAATAAACAAAAAGACGGGGGGAATAAACAGGAAGGCTGTCCTCACAAATGGGGAGCGTGTGTTATATGCTGCGTTCTGGATTGAGGATTCGGCTCGACGACTAAGCCTGGGCGTAAGATCCTCGTTAGTATAGTGGACAGTATCTCCGCCTGTCACGCGGAAGACCGGGGTTCGATTCCCCGACGGGGAGATCTCCTTTTCGTTTGACTTCTCAAACAACTTGCACGAGCCACCTTTACGCATCAAAATCGTCTGAAGAAGTGCGCTGCGTTGCTCTCGTTCTCACGATGGGGTCGAGCAAAAAGCAATGCGTTGGCCGGGAATCGAACCCGGGTCAACTGCTTGGAAGGCAGCTATGCTCACCACTATACCACCAACGCAGGCAGAAAGGTGTTGCTCAACAGGACCTTTGAATGTCCTGAACCAACAGTTGTTTTAGAGCTGCACTGAATTGATCACGGATTCAGTCGATTCCCTTCCTCGCCTCGCCGGTGTCTGTAACTGGATAACCACAGAATCCCAAGAGTACTCTTTCGAAGGGGAGGTTGGTCGGCGTGATGCCAGAGCGAGAGAGAGAAGTCCTCG
The DNA here is from genome assembly GCF_027580225.2 of Misgurnus anguillicaudatus. Lineage (NCBI taxonomy): Eukaryota > Metazoa > Chordata > Actinopteri > Cypriniformes > Cobitidae > Misgurnus > Misgurnus anguillicaudatus. The sequence continues at coordinate 4,937,154 of NC_073346.2, read as the reverse complement.
TTAGTATAGTGGACAGTATCTACGCCTGTCACACGGAAGACCGGGGTTCGATTCCCCGACGGGGAGGTTTGCTTTGTTTCTGGACTGCCGATTGAAATGCAAAACTTAACGGCACGAGCTGAGCGCTGCTCTTAGTTTGCCGTTTTCGCACCTCTCGCCGTCCCTATGTTGGAGTCACAAGTCGCCTTTGTTTAAAGCCACTGAACACTGGTGATGAAGCCACTGAACACTGGTGATGGGAGAAACGAAACTATTCAAAGCTTCGAATCGATTGAACCAATTGCTTCGGAAATTGATTCAGTTCTTCGAAGCGTTCGAAACACCACACTCGCTGGCGACACCTGCTGGCCAAAATAGTGTTAAAGCAGATCTTTCCAAACATTTTACACTTTGTTTTACAAAATAATAGCAAGATTTTTATTAATACATGTTTAAAACAATTATTTAACCTTATTAAGACATAATTAAAAGTGTATTGTGTGTTTTTCAGTTGTATTTAGGCCAAACAAATCATTAAAACCCTCTCCCCTTTTAATAATGCACATTTTTGTCATTAAATCTGTCTATAAACAAAAAGTAAACAAAATGGTAGTGTTATTAGCCAGAAGGATGCATGTTTTATGAACTTGCGTAATAAAACTGACCCGAGTTTACCTGACCATATTAGACACTGGTCATTTGTGACCAACTCCCCCTAGTGGTGAACCATCGGATTTTCGAAAGGTTTCAAAACAGTTATGACGTAACGAAGCGTCGTTTGCTAAAATCACGTGCAGTTATGACGTAATGAAGCCTCGTTTGCTAAAATCACGTGACTTGGCCAGTTTGAAACAAGCTCCGAGCAAATCGATTCGAAACTAGGGTTTTGAAAAGTTTCGAAGCCTCATAAAGCAGTGCTTCGGAAGCGACCATCGTTACTGAACACCTCGCGACAAACCCGACCATAACGAAAGATTTTCTGCAATTGACCAAAGCTACGCAGCTCTGCTGTGAGCAGAGCACCCAAAAATACAATAAACTCACAACGTCCTCCTCCACGGAAATCTTTAGCAAAAGGCGAAAGATTTATACGTAGTTGAAGGAAAACTTGAGTTATGTCCAACAAACCTCGACCCAGTGTGCTCCCTGTGCCACACCATAATGTTCAAAAAGGGTAATTTCTGGTTCAGGATCCACCCAGACCCTTCCACCTCGGAGGAGCAAAAGAGGTAGAAATACCTTCCTGCGCAAAATAAAGACACAGGCACAGGCTACTAACATGTCACAGTGTGATCTTTTGCTGAGAGGTTTTGGGGAATGAAACTCTGTGCACATTACACAGAGGATGCACCGGCACAGGTTATCTCCAATCTCCATCTCATTAATTTCCATAGCCTCTAGGGGAAAAAAAGGAAAAAGAAAGGGCCCCAACAGAAGAACAAGGTCTAAGACCTTCAGCTTAATAGATCATTTTCACTTCAAAAATTCTTTTTGGGGTTATGATAGCTGGTGTTAGGGCAGGGTGTAGTTTATGGTTAATTTATTTCGGGTAAATAGTAAAAAAGCAAGGGGATGGATTGAGGTTCAGAATGGGGTAGGGTTGTCCTTTTAAAGTACCAATCTAAGAGGTTTACTGATTTTGGGGTAAGGAAGGTAGTTGGCTGGGGCAGTAGAAGGGAATGTTTTTAAAAAAGGAGGTAAAGAAACTTTTTAAATTATAAACAAGCAGACAAAATAAACAAAAAGACGGGGGGAATAAACAGGAAGGCTGTCCTCACAAATGGGGAGCGTGTGTTATATGCTGCGTTCTGGATTGAGGATTCGGCTCGACGACTAAGCCTGGGCGTAAGATCCTCGTTAGTATAGTGGACAGTATCTCCGCCTGTCACGCGGAAGACCGGGGTTCGATTCCCCGACGGGGAGATCTCCTTTTCGTTTGACTTCTCAAACAACTTGCACGAGCCACCTTTACGCATCAAAATCGTCTGAAGAAGTGCGCTGCGTTGCTCTCGTTCTCACGATGGGGTCGAGCAAAAAGCAATGCGTTGGCCGGGAATCGAACCCGGGTCAACTGCTTGGAAGGCAGCTATGCTCACCACTATACCACCAACGCAGGCAGAAAGGTGTTGCTCAACAGGACCTTTGAATGTCCTGAACCAACAGTTGTTTTAGAGCTGCACTGAATTGATCACGGATTCAGTCGATTCCCTTCCTCGCCTCGCCGGTGTCTGTAACTGGATAACCACAGAATCCCAAGAGTACTCTTTCGAAGGGGAGGTTGGTCGGCGTGATGCCAGAGGGAGAGAGAGAAGTCCTCGTTAGTATAGTGGACAGTATCTCCGCCTGTCACGCGGAAGACCGGGGTTCGATTCCCCGACGGGGAGGTTTCCTTTTTTCTGGACTGCCGATTGAAATGCAAGAGTTAACGGCACGAGCTGAGCGCTGCTCTTAGTTTGCCGTTTTCGCACCTCTCGCCGTCCCTATGTTGGAGTCACAAGTCGCCTTTGTTTAAAGCCACTGAACACTGGTGATGAAGCCACTGAACACTGGTGATGGGAGAAACGAAACTATTCGAAGCTTCGAATCGATTGAACCAATTGCTTCGGAAATTGATTCAGTTCTTCGAAGCGTTCGAAACACCACACTCGCTGGCGACACCTGCTGGCCAAAATAGTGTTAAAGCAGATCTTTCCAAACATTTTACACTTTGTTTTACAAAATAATAGCAAGATTTGTATTAATACATGTTTAAAACAATTATTTAACCTTATTAAGACATAATTAAAAGTGTATTGTGTGTTTTTCAGTTGTATTTAGGCCAAACAAATCATTAAAACCCTCTCCCCTTTTAATAATGCACATTTTTGTCATTAAATCTGTCTATAAACAAAAAGTAAACAAAATGGTAGTGTTATTAGCCAGAAGGATGCATGTTTTATGAACTTGCGTAATAAAACTGACCCGAGTTTACCTGACCATATTAGACACTGGTCATTTGTGACCAACTCCCCCTAGTGGTGAACCATCGGATTTTCGAAAGGTTTCAAAACAGTTATGACGTAACGAAGCGTCGTTTGCTAAAATCACGTGCAGTTATGACGTAATGAAGCCTCGTTTGCTAAAATCACGTGACTTGGCCAGTTTGAAACAAGCTCCGAGCAAATCGATTCGAAACTAGGGTTTTGAAAAGTTTCGAAGCCTCATAAAGCAGTGCTTCGGAAGCGACCATCGTTACTGAACACCTCGCGACAAACCCGACCATAACGAAAGATTTTCTGCAATTGACCAAAGCTACGCAGCTCTGTTGTGAGCAGAGCACCCAAAAATACAATAAACTCACAACGTCCTCCTCCACGGAAATCTTTAGTAAAAGGCGAAAGATTTATACGTAGTTGAAGGAAAACTTGAGTTATGTCCAACAAACCTCGACCCAGTGTGCTCCCTGTGCCACACCATAATGTTCAAAAAGGGTAATTTCTGGATCAGGATCCACCCAGACCCTTCCACCTCGGAGGAGCAAAAGAGGTAGAAATACCTTCCTGCGCAAAATAAAGACACAGGCACAGGCTACTAACATGTCACAGTGTGATCTTTTGCTGAGAGGTTTTGGGGAATGAAACTCTGTGCACATTACACAGAGGATGCACCGGCACAGGTTATCTCCAATCTCCATCTCATTAATTTCCATAGCCTCTAGGGGAAAAAAAGGAAAAAGAAAGGGCCCCAACAGAAGAACAAGGTCTAAGACCTTCAGCTTAATAGATCATTTTCACTTCAAAAATTCTTTTTGGGGTTATGATAGCTGGTGTTAGGGCAGGGTGTAGTTTATGGTTAATTTATTTCGGGTAAATAGTAAAAAAGCAAGGGGATGGATTGAGGTTCAGAATGGGGTAGGGTTGTCCTTTTAAAGTACCAATCTAAGGGGTTTACTGATTTTGGGGTAAGGAAGGTAGTAGGCTGGGGCAGTAGAAGGGAATGTTTTTTAAAAAAGGAGGTAAAGAAACTTTTTAAATTATAAACAAGCAGACAAAATAAACAAAAAGACGGGGGGAATAAACAGGAAGGCTGTCCTCACAAATGGGGAGCGTGTGTTATATGCTGCGTTCTGGATTGAGGATTCGGCTCGACGACTAAGCCTGGGCGAAAGATCCTCGTTAGTATAGTGGACAGTATCTCCGCCTGTCACGCGGAAGACCGGGGTTCGATTCCCCGACGGGGAGATCTCCTTTTCGTTTGACTTCTCAAACAACTTGCACGAGCCACCTTTACGCATCAAAATCGTCTGAAGAAGTGCGCTGCGTTGCTCTCGTTCTCACGATGGGGTCGAGCAAAACGCAATGCGTTGGCCGGGAATCGAACCCGGGTCAACTGCTTGGAAGGCAGCTATGCTCACCACTATACCACCAACGCAGGCAGAAAGGTGTTGCTCAACAGGACCTTTGAATGTCCTGAACCAACAGTTGTTTTAGAGCTGCACTGAATTGATCACGGATTCAGTCGATTCCCTTCCTCGCCTCGCCGGTGTCTGTAACTGGATAACCACAGAATCCCAAGAGTACTCTTTCGAAGGGGAGGTTGGTCGGCGTGATGCCAGAGCGAGAGAGAGAAGTCCTCGTTAGTATAGTGGACAGTATCTCCGCCTGTCACGCGGAAGACCGGGGTTCGATTCCCCGACGGGGAGGTTTGCTTTGTTTCTGGACTGCCGATTGAAATGCAAGAGTTAACGGCACGAGCTGAGCGCTGCTCTTAGTTTGCCGTTTTCGCACCTCTCGCCATCCCTATGTTGGAGTCACAAGTCGCCTTTGTTTAAAGCCACTGAACACTGGTGATGAAGCCACTGAACACTGGTGATGGGAGAAACGAAACTATTCGAAGCTTCGAATCGATTGAACCAATTGCTTCGGAAATTGATTCAGTTCTTCGAAGCGTTCGAAACACCACACTCGCTGGTGACACCTGCTGGCCAAAATAGTGTTAAAGCAGAACTTTCCAAACATTTTACACTTTGTTTTACAAAATAATAGCAAGATTTGTATTAATACATGTTTAAAACAATTATTTAACCTTATTAAGACATAATTAAAAGTGTATTGTGTGTTTTTCAGTTGTATTTAGGCCAAACAAATCATTAAAACCCTCTCCCCTTTTAATAATGCACATTTTTGTCATTAAATCTGTCTATAAACAAAAAGTAAACAAAATGGTAGTGTTATTAGCCAGAAGGATGCATGTTTTATGAACTTGCGTAATAAAACTGACCCGAGTTTACCTGACCATATTAGACACTGGTCATTTGTGACCAACTCCCCCTAGTGGTGAACCATCGGATTTTCGAAAGGTTTCAAAACAGTTATGACGTAACGAAGCGTCGTTTGCTAAAATCACGTGCAGTTATGACGTAATGAAGCCTCGTTTGCTAAAATCACGTGACTTGGCCAGTTTGAAACAAGCTCCGAGCAAATCGATTCGAAACTAGGGTTTTGAAAAGTTTCGAAGCCTCATAAAGCAGTGCTTCGGAAGCAACCATCGTTACTGAACACCTCGCGACAAACCCGACCATAACGAAAGATTTTCTGCAATTGACCAAAGCTACGCAGCTCTGCTGTGAGCAGAGCACCCAAAAATACAATAAACTCACAACGTTCTCCTCCACGGAAATCTTTAGTAAAAGGCGAAAGATTTATACGTAGTTGAAGGAAAACTTGAGTTATGTCCAACAAACCTCGACCCAGTGTGCTCCCTGTGCCACACCATAATGTTCAAAAAGGGTAATTTCTGGTTCAGGATCCACCCAGACCCTTCCACCTCGGAGGAGCAAAAGAGGTAGAAATACCTTCCTGCGCAAAATAAAGACACAGGCACAGGCTACTAACATGTCACAGTGTGATCTTTTGCTGAGAGGTTTTGGGGAATGAAACTCTGTGCACATTACACAGAGGATGCACCGGCACAGGTTATCTCCAATCTCCATCTCATTAATTTCCATAGCCTCTAGGGGAAAAAAAGGAAAAAGAAAGGGCCCCAACAGAAGAACAAGGTCTAAGACCTTCAGCTTAATAGATCATTTTCACTTCAAAAATTCTTTTTGGGGTTATGATAGCTGGTGTTAGGGCAGGGTGTAGTTTATGGTTAATTTATTTCGGGTAAATAGTAAAAAAGCAAGGGGATGGATTGAGGTTCAGAATGGGGTAGGGTTGTCCTTTTAAAGTACCAATCTAAGGGGTTTACTGATTTTGGGGTAAGGAAGGTAGTTGGCTGGGGCAGTAGAAGGGAATGTTTTTTAAAAAAGGAGGTAAAGAAACTTTTTAAATTATAAACAAGCAGACAAAATAAACAAAAAGACGGGGGGAATAAACAGGAAGGCTGTCCTCACAAATGGGGAGCGTGTGTTATATGCTGCGTTCTGGATTGAGGATTCGGCTCGACGACTAAGCCTGGGCGAAAGATCCTCGTTAGTATAGTGGACAGTATCTCCGCCTGTCACGCGGAAGACCGGGGTTCGATTCCCCGACGGGGAGATCTCCTTTTCGTTTGACTTCTCAAACAACTTGCACGAGCCACCTTTACGCATCAAAATCGTCTGAAGAAGTGCGCTGCGTTGCTCTCGTTCTCACGATGGGGTCGAGCAAAAAGCAATGCGTTGGCCGGGAATCGAACCCGGGTCAACTGCTTGGAAGGCAGCTATGCTCACCACTATACCACCAACGCAGGCAGAAAGGTGTTGCTCAACAGGACCTTTGAATGTCCTGAACCAACAGTTGTTTTAGAGCTGCACTGAATTGATCACGGATTCAGTCGATTCCCTTCCTCGCCTCGCCGGTGTCTGTAACTGGATAACCACAGAATCCCAAGAGTACTCTTTCGAAGGGGAGGTTGGTCGGCGTGATGCCAGAGCGAGAGAGAGAAGTCCTCGTTAGTATAGTGGACAGTATCTCCGCCTGTCACGCGGAAGACCGGGGTTCGATTCCCCGACGGGGAGGTTTGCTTTGTTTCTGGACTGCCGATTGAAATGCAAGAGTTAACGGCACGAGCTGAGCGCTGCTCTTAGTTTGCCGTTTTCGCACCTCTCGCCATCCCTATGTTGGAGTCACAAGTCGCCTTTGTTTAAAGCCACTGAACACTGGTGATGAAGCCACTGAACACTGGTGATGGGAGAAACGAAACTATTCGAAGCTTCGAATCGATTGAACCAATTGCTTCGGAAATTGATTCAGTTCTTCGAAGCGTTCGAAACACCACACTCGCTGGTGACACCTGCTGGCCAAAATAGTGTTAAAGCAGAACTTTCCAAACATTTTACACTTTGTTTTACAAAATAATAGCAAGATTTGTATTAATACATGTTTAAAACAATTATTTAACCTTATTAAGACATAATTAAAAGTGTATTGTGTGTTTTTCAGTTGTATTTAGGCCAAACAAATCATTAAAACCCTCTCCCCTTTTAATAATGCACATTTTTGTCATTAAATCTGTCTATAAACAAAAAGTAAACAAAATGGTAGTGTTATTAGCCAGAAGGATGCATGTTTTATGAACTTGCGTAATAAAACTGACCCGAGTTTACCTGACCATATTAGACACTGGTCATTTGTGACCAACTCCCCCTAGTGGTGAACCATCGGATTTTCGAAAGGTTTCAAAACAGTTATGACGTAACGAAGCGTCGTTTGCTAAAATCACGTGCAGTTATGACGTAATGAAGCCTCGTTTGCTAAAATCACGTGACTTGGCCAGTTTGAAACAAGCTCCGAGCAAATCGATTCGAAACTAGGGTTTTGAAAAGTTTCGAAGCCTCATAAAGCAGTGCTTCGGAAGCAACCATCGTTACTGAACACCTCGCGACAAACCCGACCATAACGAAAGATTTTCTGCAATTGACCAAAGCTACGCAGCTCTGCTGTGAGCAGAGCACCCAAAAATACAATAAACTCACAACGTCCTCCTCCACGGAAATCTTTAGTAAAAGGCGAAAGATTTATACGTAGTTGAAGGAAAACTTGAGTTATGTCCAACAAACCTCGACCCAGTGTGCTCCCTGTGCCACACCATAATGTTCAAAAAGGGTAATTTCTGGTTCAGGATCCACCCAGACCCTTCCACCTCGGAGGAGCAAAAGAGGTAGAAATACCTTCCTGCGCAAAATAAAGACACAGGCACAGGCTACTAACATGTCACAGTGTGATCTTTTGCTGAGAGGTTTTGGGGAATGAAACTCTGTGCACATTACACAGAGGATGCACCGGCACAGGTTATCTCCAATCTCCATCTCATTAATTTCCATAGCCTCTAGGGGAAAAAAAGGAAAAAGAAAGGGCCCCAACAGAAGAACAAGGTCTAAGACCTTCAGCTTAATAGATCATTTTCACTTCAAAAATTCTTTTTGGGGTTATGATAGCTGGTGTTAGGGCAGGGTGTAGTTTATGGTTAATTTATTTCGGGTAAATAGTAAAAAAGCAAGGGGATGGATTGAGGTTCAGAATGGGGTAGGGTTGTCCTTTTAAAGTACCAATCTAAGGGGTTTACTGATTTTGGGGTAAGGAAGGTAGTTGGCTGGGGCAGTAGAAGGGAATGTTTTTTAAAAAAGGAGGTAAAGAAACTTTTTAAATTATAAACAAGCAGACAAAATAAACAAAAAGACGGGGGGAATAAACAGGAAGGCTGTCCTCACAAATGGGGAGCGTGTGTTATATGCTGCGTTCTGGATTGAGGATTCGGCTCGACGACTAAGCCTGGGCGAAAGATCCTCGTTAGTATAGTGGACAGTATCTCCGCCTGTCACGCGGAAGACCGGGGTTCGATTCCCCGACGGGGAGATCTCCTTTTCGTTTGACTTCTCAAACAACTTGCACGAGCCACCTTTACGCATCAAAATCGTCTGAAGAAGTGCGCTGCGTTGCTCTCGTTCTCACGATGGGGTCGAGCAAAAAGCAATGCGTTGGCCGGGAATCGAACCCGGGTCAACTGCTTGGAAGGCAGCTATGCTCACCACTATACCACCAACGCAGGCAGAAAGGTGTTGCTCAACAGGACCTTTGAATGTCCTGAACCAACAGTTGTTTTAGAGCTGCACTGAATTGATCACGGATTCAGTCGATTCCCTTCCTCGCCTCGCCGGTGTCTGTAACTGGATAACCACAGAATCCCAAGAGTACTCTTTCGAAGGGGAGGTTGGTCGGCGTGATGCCAGAGCGAGAGAGAGAAGTCCTCGTTAGTATAGTGGACAGTATCTCCGCCTGTCACGCGGAAGACCGGGGTTCGATTCCCCGACGGGGAGGTTTGCTTTGTTTCTGGACTGCCGATTGAAATGCAAGAGTTAACGGCACGAGCTGAGCGCTGCTCTTAGTTTGCCGTTTTCGCACCTCTCGCCATCCCTATGTTGGAGTCACAAGTCGCCTTTGTTTAAAGCCACTGAACACTGGTGATGAAGCCACTGAACACTGGTGATGGGAGAAACGAAACTATTCGAAGCTTCGAATCGATTGAACCAATTGCTTCGGAAATTGATTCAGTTCTTCGAAGCGTTCGAAACACCACACTCGCTGGCGACACCTGCTGGCCAAAATAGTGTTAAAGCAGATCTTTCCAAACATTTTACACTTTGTTTTACAAAATAATAGCAAGATTTGTATTAATACATGTTTAAAACAATTATTTAACCTTATTAAGACATAATTAAAAGTGTATTGTGTGTTTTTCAGTTGTATTTAGGCCAAACAAATCATTAAAACCCTCTCCCCTTTTAATAATGCACATTTTTGTCATTAAATCTGTCTATAAACAAAAAGTAAACAAAATGGTAGTGTTATTAGCCAGAAGGATGCATGTTTTATGAACTTGCGTAATAAAACTGACCCGAGTTTACCTGACCATATTAGACACTGGTCATTTGTGACCAACTCCCCCTAGTGGTGAACCATCGGATTTTCGAAAGGTTTCAAAACAGTTATGACGTAACGAAGCGTCGTTTGCTAAAATCACGTGCAGTTATGACGTAATGAAGCCTCGTTTGCTAAAATCACGTGACTTGGCCAGTTTGAAACAAGCTCCGAGCAAATCGATTCGAAACTAGGGTTTTGAAAAGTTTCGAAGCCTCATAAAGCAGTGCTTCGGAAGCGACCATCGTTACTGAACACCTCGCGACAAACCCGACCATAACGAAAGATTTTCTGCAATTGACCAAAGCTACGCAGCTCTGCTGTGAGCAGAGCACCCAAAAATACAATAAACTCACGACGTCCTCCTCCACGGAAATCTTTAGTAAAAGGCGAAAGATTTATACGTAGTTGAAGGAAAACTTGAGTTATGTCCAACAAACCTCGACCCAGTGTGCTCCCTGTGCCACACCATAATGTTCAAAAAGGGTAATTTCTGGTTCAGGATCCACCCAGACCCTTCCACCTCGGAGGAGCAAAAGAGGTAGAAATACCTTCCTGCGCAAAATAAAGACACAGGCACAGGCTACTAACATGTCACAGTGTGATCTTTTGCTGAGAGGTTTTGGGGAATGAAACTCTGTGCACATTACACAGAGGATGCACCGGCACAGGTTATCTCCAATCTCCATCTCATTAATTTCCATAGCCTCTAGGGGAAAAAAAGGAAAAAGAAAGGGCCCCAACAGAAGAACAAGGTCTAAGACCTTCAGCTTAATAGATCATTTTCACTTCAAAAATTCTTTTTGGGGTTATGATAGCTGGTGTTAGGGCAGGGTGTAGTTTATGGTTAATTTATTTCGGGTAAATAGTAAAAAAGCAAGGGGATGGATTGAGGTTCAGAATGGGGTAGGGTTGTCCTTTTAAAGTACCAATCTAAGAGGTTTACTGATTTTGGGGTAAGGAAGGTAGTTGGCTGGGGCAGTAGAAGGGAATGTTTTTAAAAAAGGAGGTAAAGAAACTTTTTAAATTATAAACAAGCAGACAAAATAAACAAAAAGACGGGGGGAATAAACAGGAAGGCTGTCCTCACAAATGGGGAGCGTGTGTTATATGCTGCGTTCTGGATTGAGGATTCGGCTCGACGACTAAGCCTAGGCGTAAGATCCTCTTTAGTATAGTGGACAGTATCTCCGCCTGTCACGCGGAAGACCGGGGTTCGATTCCCCGACGGGGAGATCTCCTTTTCGTTTGACTTCTCAAACAACTTGCACGAGCCACCTTTACGCATCAAAATCGTCTGAAGAAGTGCGCTGCGTTCTCACGATGGGGTCGAGCAAAAAGCAATGCGTTGGCCGGGAATCGAACCCGGGTCAACTGCTTGGAAGGCAGCTATGCTCACCACTATACCACCAACGCAGGCAGAAAGGTGTTGCTCAACAGGACCTTTGAATGTCCTGAACCAACAGTTGTTTTAGAGCTGCACTGAATTGATCACGGATTCAGTCGATTCCCTTCCTCGCCTCGCCGGTGTCTGTAACTGGATAACCACAGAATCCCAAGAGTACTCTTTCGAAGGGGAGGTTGGTCGGCGTGATGCCAGAGCGAGAGAGAGAAGTCCTCGTTAGTATAGTGGACAGTATCTCCGCCTGTCACACGGAAGACCGGGGTTCGATTCCCCGACGGGGAGGTTTGCTTTGTTTCTGGACTGCCGATTGAAATGCAAGAGTTAACAGCACGAGCTGAGCGCTGCTCTTAGTTTGCCGTTTTCGCACCTCTCGCCGTCCCTATGTTGGAGTCACAAGTCGCCTTTGTTTAAAGCCACTGAACACTGGTGATGAAGCCACTGAACACTGGTGATGGGAGAAACGAAACTATTCGAAGCTTCGAATCGATTGAACCAATTGCTTCGGAAATTGATTCAGTTCTTCGAAGCGTTCGAAACACCACACTCGCTGGCGACACCTGCTGGCCAAAATAGTGTTAAAGCAGTCTTTCCAAACATTTTACACTTTGTTTTACAAAATAATAGCAAGATTTGTATTAATACATGTTTAAAACAATTATTTAACCTTATTAAGACATAATTAAAAGTGTATTGTGTGTTTTTCAGTTGTATTTAGGCCAAACAAATCATTAAAACCCTCTCCCCTTTTAATAATGCACATTTTTGTCATTAAATCTGTCTATAAACAAAAAGTAAACAAAATGGTAGTGTTATTAGCCAGAAGGATGCATGTTTTATGAACTTGCGTAATAAAACTGACCCGAGTTTACCTGACCATATTAGACACTGGTCATTTGTGACCAACTCCCCCTAGTGGTGAACCATCGGATTTTCGAAAGGTTTCAAAACAGTTATGACGTAACGAAGCGTCGTTTGCTAAAATCACGTGCAGTTATGACGTAATGAAGCCTTGTTTGCTAAAATCACGTGACTTGGCCAGTTTGAAACAAGCTCCGAGCAAATCGATTCGAAACTAGGGTTTTGAAAAGTTTCGAAGCCTCATAAAGCAGTGCTTCGGAAGCGACCATCGTTACTGAACACCTCGCGACAAACCCGACCATAACGAAAGATTTTCTGCAATTGACCAAAGCTACGCAGCTCTGCTGTGAGCAGAGCACCCAAAAATACAATAAACTCACAACGTCCTCCTCCACGGAAATCTTTAGTAAAAGGCGAAAGATTTATACGTAGTTGAAGGAAAACTTGAGTTATGTCCAACAAACCTCGACCCAGTGTGCTCCCTGTGCCACACCATAATGTTCAAAAAGGGTAATTTCTGGTTCAGGATCCACCCAGACCCTTCCACCTCGGAGGAGCAAAAGAGGTAGAAATACCTTCCTGCGCAAAATAAAGACACAGGCACAGGCTACTAACATGTCACAGTGTGATCTTTTGCTGAGAGGTTTTGGGGAATGAAACTCTGTGCACATTACACAGAGGATGCACCGGCACAGGTTATCTCCAATCTCCATCTCATTAATTTCCATAGCCTCTAGGGGAAAAAAAGGAAAAAGAAAGGGCCCCAACAGAAGAACAAGGTCTAAGACCTTCAGCTTAATAGATCATTTTCACTTCAAAAATTCTTTTTGGGGTTATGATAGCTGGTGTTAGGGCAGGGTGTAGTTTATGGTTAATTTATTTCCGGTAAATAGTAAAAAAGCAAGGGGATGGATTGAGGTTCAGAATGGGGTAGGGTTGTCCTTTTAAAGTACCAATCTAAGAGGTTTACTGATTTTGGGGTAAGGAAGGTAGTTGGCTGGGGCAGTAGAAGGGAATGTTTTTAAAAAAGGAGGTAAAGAAACTTTTTAAATTATAAACAAGCAGACAAAATAAACAAAAAGACGGGGGGAATAAACAGGAAGGCTGTCCTCACAAATGGGGAGCGTGTGTTATATGCTGCGTTCTGGATTGAGGATTCGGCTCGACGACTAAGACTGGGCGTAAGATCCTCGTTAGTATAGTGGACAGTATCTCCGCCTGTCACGCGGAAGACCGGGGTTCGATTCCCCGACGGGGAGATCTCCTTTTCGTTTGACTTCTCAAACAACTTGCACGAGCCACCTTTACGCATCAAAATCGTCTGAAGAAGTGCGCTGCGTTGCTCTCGTTCTCACGATGGGGTCGAGCAAAAAGCAATGCGTTGGCCGGGAATCGAACCCGGGTCAACTGCTTGGAAGGCAGCTATGCTCACCACTATACCACCAACGCAGGCAGAAAGGTGTTGCTCAACAGGACCTTTGAATGTCCTGAACCAACAGTTGTTTTAGAGCTGCACTGAATTGATCACGGATTCAGTCGATTCCCTTCCTCGCCTCGCCGGTGTCTGTAACTGGATAACCACAGAATCCCAAGAGTACTCTTTCGAAGGGGAGGTTGGTCGGCGTGATGCCAGAGCGAGAGAGAGAAGTCCTCGTTAGTATAGTGGACAGTATCTCCGCCTGTCACGCGGAAGACTGGGGTTCGATTCCCCGACGGGGAGGTTTGCTTTGTTTCTGGACTGCCGATTGAAATGCAAGAGTTAACGGCACGAGCTGAGCGCTGCTCTTAGTTTGCCGTTTTCGCACCTCTCGCCATCCCTATGTTGGAGTCACAAGTCGCCTTTGTTTAAAGCCACTGAACACTGGTGATGAAGCCACTGAACACTGGTGATGGGAGAAACGAAACTATTCGAAGCTTCGAATCGATTGAACCAATTGCTTCGGAAATTGATTCAGTTCTTCGAATCGATTGAACCAATTGCTTCGGAAATTGATTCAGTTCTTCGAAGCGTTCGAAACACCACACTCGCTGGCGACACCTGCTGGCCAAAATAGTGTTAAAGCAGATCTTTCCAAACATTTTACACTTTGTTTTACAAAATAATAGCAAGATTTGTATTAATACATGTTTAAAACAATTATTTAACCTTATTAAGACATAATTAAAAGTGTATTGTGTGTTTTTCAGTTGTATTTAGGCCAAACAAATCATTAAAACCCTCTCCCCTTTTAATAATGCACATTTTTGTCATTAAATCTGTCTATAAACAAAAAGTAAACAAAATGGTAGTGTTATTAGCCAGAAGGATGCATGTTTTATGAACTTGCGTAATAAAACTGACCCGAGTTTACCTGACCATATTAGACACTGGTCATTTGTGACCAACTCCCCCTAGTGGTGAACCATCGGATTTTCGAAAGGTTTCAAAACAGTTATGACGTAACGAAGCGTCGTTTGCTAAAATCACGTGCAGTTATGACGTAATGAAGCCTCGTTTGCTAAAATCACGTGACTTGGCCAGTTTGAAACAAGCTCCGAGCAAATCGATTCGAAACTAGGGTTTTGAAAAGTTTCGAAGCCTCATAAAGCAGTGCTTCGGAAGCGACCATCGTTACTGAACACCTCGCGACAAACCCGACCATAACGAAAGATTTTCTGCAATTGACCAAAGCTACGCAGCTCTGCTGTGAGCAGAGCACCCAAAAATACAATAAACTCACGACGTCCTCCTCCACGGAAATCTTTAGTAAAAGGCGAAAGATTTATACATAGTTGAAGGAAAACTTGAGTTATGTCCAACAAACCTCGACCCAGTGTGCTCCCTGTGCCACACCATAATGTTCAAAAAGGGTAATTTCTGGTTCAGGATCCACCCAGACCCTTCCACCTCGGAGGAGCAAAAGAGGTAGAAATACCTTCCTGCGCAAAATAAAGACACAGGCACAGGCTACTAACATGTCACAGTGTGATCTTTTGCTGAGAGGTTTTGGGGAATGAAACTCTGTGCACATTACACAGAGGATGCACCGGCACAGGTTATCTCCAATCTCCATCTCATTAATTTCCATAGCCTCTAGGGGAAAAAAAGGAAAAAGAAAGGGCCCCAACAGAAGAACAAGGTCTAAGACCTTCAGCTTAATAGATCATTTTCACTTCAAAAATTCTTTTTGGGGTTATGATAGCTGGTGTTAGGGCAGGGTGTAGTTTATGGTTAATTTATTTCGGGTAAATAGTAAAAAAGCAAGGGGATGGATTGAGGTTCAGAATGGGGTAGGGTTGTCCTTTTAAAGTACCAATCTAAGAGGTTTACTGATTTTGGGGTAAGGAAGGTAGTTGGCTGGGGCAGTAGAAGGGAATGTTTTTAAAAAAGGAGGTAAAGAAACTTTTTAAATTATAAACAAGCAGACAAAATAAACAAAAAGACGGGGGGAATAAACAGGAAGGCTGTCCTCACAAATGGGGAGCGTGTGTTATATGCTGCGTTCTGGATTGAGGATTCGGCTCGACGACTAAGCCTAGGCGTAAGATCCTCGTTAGTATAGTGGACAGTATCTCCGCCTGTCACGCGGAAGACCGGGGTTCGATTCCCCGACGGGGAGATCTCCTTTTCGTTTGACTTCTCAAACAACTTGCACGAGCCACCTTTACGCATCAAAATCGTCTGAAGAAGTGCGCTGCGTTGCTCTCGTTCTCACGATGGGGTCGAGCAAAAAGCAATGCGTTGGCCGGGAATCGAACCCGGGTCAACTGCTTGGAAGGCAGCTATGCTCACCACTATACCACCAACGCAGGCAGAAAGGTGTTGCTCAACAGGACCTTTGAATGTCCTGAACCAACAGTTGTTTTAGAGCTGCACTGAATTGATCACGGATTCAGTCGATTCCCTTCCTCGCCTCGCCGGTGTCTGTAACTGGATAACCACAGAATCCCAAGAGTACTCTTTCGAAGGGGAGGTTGGTCGGCGTGATGCCAGAGCGAGAGAGAGAAGTCCTCGTTAGTATAGTGGACAGTATCTCCGCCTGTCACACGGAAGACCGGGGTTCGATTCCCTGACGGGGAGGTTTGCTTTGTTTCTGGACTGCCGATTGAAATGCAAGAGTTAACGGCACGAGCTGAGCGCTGCTCTTAGTTTGCCGTTTTCGCACCTCTCGCCGTCCCTATGTTGGAGTCACAAGTCGCCTTTGTTTAAAGCCACTGAACACTGGTGATGAAGCCACTGAACACTGGTGATGGGAGAAACGAAACTATTCGAAGCTTCGAATCGATTGAACCAATTGCTTCGGAAATTGATTCAGTTCTTCGAAGCGTTCGAAACACCACACTCGCTGGCGACACCTGCTGGCCAAAATAGTGTTAAAGCAGTCTTTCCAAACATTTTACACTTTGTTTTACAAAATAATAGCAAGATTTGTATTATAAACATGTTTAAAACAATTATTTAACCTTATTAAGACATAATTAAAAGTGTATTGTGTGTTTTTCAGTTGTATTTAGGCCAAACAAATCATTAAAACCCTCTCCCCTTTTAATAATGCACATTTTTGTCATTAAATCTGTCTATAAACAAAAAGTAAACAAAATGGTAGTGTTATTAGCCAGAAGGATGCATGTTTTATGAACTTGCGTAATAAAACTGACCCGAGTTTACCTGACCATATTAGACACTGGTCATTTGTGACCAACTCCCCCTAGTGGTGAACCATCGGATTTTCGAAAGGTTTCAAAACAGTTATGACGTAACGAAGCGTTGTTTGCTAAAATCACGTGCAGTTATGACGTAATGAAGCCTCGTTTGCTAAAATCACGTGACCTGGCCAGTTTGAAACAAGCTCCGAGCAAATCGATTCGAAACTAGGGTTTTGAAAAGTTTCGAAGCCTCATAAAGCAGTGCTTCGGAAGCGACCATCGTTACTGAACACCTCGCGACAAACCCGACCATAACGAAAGATTTTCTGCAATTGACCAAAGCTACGCAGCTCTGCTGTGAGCAGAGCACCCAAAAATACAATAAACTCACAACGTCCTCCTCCACGGAAATCTTTAGTAAAAGGCGAAAGATTTATACGTAGTTGAAGGAAAACTTGAGTTATGTCCAACAAACCTGGACCCAGTGTGCTCCCTGTGGCACACCATAATGTTCAAAAAGGGTAATTTCTGGTTCAGGATCCACCCAGACCCTTCCACCTCGGAGGAGCAAAAGAGGTAGAAATACCTTCCTGCGCAAAATAAAGACACAGGCACAGGCTACTAACATGTCACAGTGTGATCTTTTGCTGAGAGGTTTTGGGGAATGAAACTCTGTGCACATTACACAGAGGATGCACCGGCACAGGTTATCTCCAATCTCCATCTCATTAATTTCCATAGCCTCTAGGGGAAAAAAAGGAAAAAGAAAGGGCCCCAACAGAAGAACAAGGTCTAAGACCTTCAGCTTAATAGATCATTTTCACTTCAAAAATTCTTTTTGGGGTTATGATAGCTGGTGTTAGGGCAGGGTGTAGTTTATGGTTAATTTATTTCCGGTAAATAGTAAAAAAGCAAGGGGATGGATTGAGGTTCAGAATGGGGTAGGGTTGTCCTTTTAAAGTACCAATCTAAGAGGTTTACTGATTTTGGGGTAAGGAAGGTAGTTGGCTGGGGCAGTAGAAGGGAATGTTTTTAAAAAAGGAGGTAAAGAAACTTTTTAAATTATAAACAAGCAGACAAAATAAACAAAAAGACGGGGGGAATAAACAGGAAGGCTGTCCTCACAAATGGGGAGCGTGTGTTATATGCTGCGTTCTGGATTGAGGATTCGGCTCGACGACTAAGCCTGGGCGTAAGATCCTCGTTAGTATAGTGGACAGTATCTCCGCCTGTCACGCGGAAGACCGGGGTTCGATTCCCCGACGGGGAGATCTCCTTTTCGTTTGACTTCTCAAACAACTTGCACGAGCCACCTTTACGCATCAAAATCGTCTGAAGAAGTGCGCTGCGTTGCTCTCGTTCTCACGATGGGGTCGAGCAAAAAGCAATGCGTTGGCCGGGAATCGAACCCGGGTCAACTGCTTGGAAGGCAGCTATGCTCACCACTATACCACCAACGCAGGCAGAAAGGTGTTGCTCAACAGGACCTTTGAATGTCCTGAACCAACAGTTGTTTTAGAGCTGCACTGAATTGATCACGGATTCAGTCGATTCCCTTCCTCGCCTCGCCGGTGTCTGTAACTGGATAACCACAGAATCCCAAGAGTACTCTTTCGAAGGGGAGGTTGGTCGGCGTGATGCCAGAGCGAGAGAGAGAAGTCCTCGTTAGTATAGTGGACAGTATCTCCGCCTGTCACGCGGAAGACCGGGGTTCGATTCCCCGACGGGGAGGTTTGCTTTGTTTCTGGACTGCCGATTGAAATGCAAGAGTTAACGGCACGAGCTGAGCGCTGCTCTTAGTTTGCCGTTTTCGCACCTCTCGCCGTCCCTATGTTGGAGTCACAAGTCGCCTTTGTTTAAAGCCACTGAACACTGGTGATGAAGCCACTGAACACTGGTGATGGGAGAAACGAAACTATTCGAAGCTTCGAATCGATTGAACCAATTGCTTCGGAAATTGATTCAGTTCTTCGAAGCGTTCGAAACACCACACTCGCTGGCGACACCTGCTGGCCAAAATAGTGTTAAAGCAGATCTTTCCAAACATTTTACACTTTGTTTTACAAAATAATAGCAAGATTTGTATTAATACATGTTTAAAACAATTATTTAACCTTATTAAGACATAATTAAAAGTGTATTGTGTGTTTTTCAGTTGTATTTAGGCCAAACAAATCATTAAAACCCTCTCCCCTTTTAATAATGCACATTTTTGTCATTAAATCTGTCTATAAACAAAAAGTAAACAAAATGGTAGTGTTATTAGCCAGAAGGATGCATGTTTTATGAACTTGCGTAATAAAACTGACCCGAGTTTACCTGACCATATTAGACACTGGTCATTTGTGACCAACTCCCCCTAGTGGTGAACCATCGGATTTTCGAAAGGTTTCAAAACAGTTATGACGTAACGAAGCGTCGTTTGCTAAAATCACGTGCAGCTATGACGTAATGAAGCCTCGTTTGCTAAAATCACGTGACTTGGCCAGTTTGAAACAAGCTCCGAGCAAATCGATTCGAAACTAGGGTTTTGAAAAGTTTCGAAGCCTCATAAAGCAGTGCTTCGGAAGCGACCATCGTTACTGAACACCTCGCGACAAACCCGACCATAACGAAAGATTTTCTGCAATTGACCAAAGCTACGCAGCTCTGCTGTGAGCAGAGCACCCAAAAATACAATAAACTCACAACGTCCTCCTCCACGGAAATCTTTAGTAAAAGGCGAAAGATTTATACGTAGTTGAAGGAAAACTTGAGTTATGTCCAACAAACCTCGACCCAGTGTGCTCCCTGTGCCACACCATAATGTTCAAAAAGGGTAATTTCTGGTTCAGGATCCACCCAGACCCTTCCACCTCGGAGGAGCAAAAGAGGTAGAAATACCTTCCTGCGCAAAATAAAGACACAGGCACAGGCTACTAACATGTCACAGTGTGATCTTTTGCTGAGAGGTTTTGGGGAATGAAACTCTGTGCACATTACACAGAGGATGCACCGGCACAGGTTATCTCCAATCTCCATCTCATTAATTTCCATAGCCTCTAGGGGAAAAAAAGGAAAAAGAAAGGGCCCCAACAGAAGAACAAGGTCTAAGACCTTCAGCTTAATAGATCATTTTCACTTCAAAAATTCTTTTTGGGGTTATGATAGCTGGTGTTAGGGCAGGGTGTAGTTTATGGTTAATTTATTTCGGGTAAATAGTAAAAAAGCAAGGGGATGGATTAAGGTTCAGAATGGGGTAGGGTTGTCCTTTTAAATTACCAATCTAAGGGGTTTACTGATTTTGGGGTAAGGAAGGTAGTTGGCTGGGGCAGTAGAAGGGAATGTTTTTTAAAAAAGGAGGTAAAGAAACTTTTTAAATTATAAACAAGCAGACAAAATAAACAAAAAGACGGGGGGAATAAACAGGAAGGCTGTCCTCACAAATGGGGAGCGTGTGTTATATGCTGCGTTCTGGATTGAGGATTCGGCTCGACGACTAAGCCTGGGCGAAAGATCCTCGTTAGTATAGTGGACAGTATCTCCGCCTGTCACGCGGAAGACCGGGGTTCGATTCCCCGACGGGGAGATCTCCTTTTCGTTTGACTTCTCAAACAACTTGCACGAGCCACCTTTACGCATCAAAATCGTCTGAAGAAGTGCGCTGCGTTGCTCTCGTTCTCACGATGGGGTCGAGCAAAAAGCAATGCGTTGGCCGGGAATCGAACCCGGGTCAACTGCTTGGAAGGCAGCTATGCTCACCACTATACCACCAACGCAGGCAGAAAGGTGTTGCTCAACAGGACCTTTGAATGTCCTGAACCAACAGTTGTTTTAGAGCTGCACTGAATTGATCACGGATTCAGTCGATTCCCTTCCTCGCCTCGCCGGTGTCTGTAACTGGATAACCACAGAATCCCAAGAGTACTCTTTCGAAGGGGAGGTTGGTCGGCGTGATGCCAGAGCGAGAGAGAGAAGTCCTCGTTAGTATAGTGGACAGTATCTCCGCCTGTCACGCGGAAGACCGGGGTTCGATTCCCCGACGGGGAGGTTTGCTTTGTTTCTGGACTGCCGATTGAAATGCAAGAGTTAACGGCACGAGCTGAGCGCTGCTCTTAGTTTGCCGTTTTCGCACCTCTCGCCGTCCCTATGTTGGAGTCACAAGTCGCCTTTGTTTAAAGCCACTGAACACTGGTGATGAAGCCACTGAACACTGGTGATGGGAGAAACGAAACTATTCGAAGCTTCGAATCGATTGAACCAATTGCTTCGGAAATTGATTCAGTTCTTCGAAGCGTTCGAAACACCACACTCGCTGGCGACACCTGCTGGCCAAAATAGTGTTAAAGCAGATCTTTCCAAACATTTTACACTTTGTTTTACAAAATAATAGCAAGATTTGTATTAATACATGTTTAAAACAATTATTTAACCTTATTAAGACATAATTAAAAGTGTATTGTGTGTTTTTCAGTTGTATTTAGGCCAAACAAATCATTAAAACCCTCTCCCCTTTTAATAATGCACATTTTTGTCATTAAATCTGTCTATAAACAAAAAGTAAACAAAATGGTAGTGTTATTAGCCAGAAGGATGCATGTTTTATGAACTTGCGTAATAAAACTGACCCGAGTTTACCTGACCATATTAGACACTGGTCATTTGTGACCAACTCCCCCTAGTGGTGAACCATCGGATTTTCGAAAGGTTTCAAAACAGTTATGACGTAACGAAGCGTCGTTTGCTAAAATCACGTGCAGTTATGACGTAATGAAGCCTCGTTTGCTAAAATCACGTGACTTGGCCAGTTTAAAACAAGCTCCGAGCAAATCGATTCGAAACTAGGGTTTTGAAAAGTTTCGAAGCCTCATAAAGCAGTGCTTCGGAAGCGACCATCGTTACTGAACACCTCGCGACAAACCCGACCATAACGAAAGATTTTCTGCAATTGACCAAAGCTACGCAGCTCTGCTGTGAGCAGAGCACCCAAAAATACAATAAACTCACAACGTCCTCCTCCACGGAAATCTTTAGTAAAAGGCGAAAGATTTATACGTAGTTGAAGGAAAACTTGAGTTATGTCCTACAAACCTCGACCCAGTGTGCTCCCTGTGCCACACCATAATGTTCAAAAAGGGTAATTTCTGGTTCAGGATCCACCCAGACCCTTCCACCTCGGAGGAGCAAAAGAGGTAGAAATACCTTCCTGCGCAAAATAAAGACACAGGCACAGGCTACTAACATGTCACAGTGTGATCTTTTGCTGAGAGGTTTTGGGGAATGAAACTCTGTGCACATTACACAGAGGATGCACCGGCACAGGTTATCTCCAATCTCCATCTCATTAATTTCCATAGCCTCTAGGGGAAAAAAAGGAAAAAGAAAGGGCCCCAACAGAAGAACAAGGTCTAAGACCTTCAGCTTAATAGATCATTTTCACTTCAAAAATTCTTTTTGGGGTTATGATAGCTGGTGTTAGGGCAGGGTGTAGTTTATGGTTAATTTATTTCGGGTAAATAGTAAAAAAGCAAGGGGATGGATTGAGGTTCAGAATGGGGTAGGGTTGTCCTTTTAAAGTACCAATCTAAGAGGTTTACTGATTTTGGGGTAAGGAAGGTAGTTGGCTGGGGCAGTAGAAGGGAATGTTTTTAAAAAAGGAGGTAAAGAAACTTTTTAAATTATAAACAAGCAGACAAAATAAACAAAAAGACGGGGGGAATAAACAGGAAGGCTGTCCTCACAAATGGGGAGCGTGTGTTATATGCTGCGTTCTGGAATGAGGATTCGGCTCGACGACTAAGCCTTGGCGTAAGATCCTCGTTAGTATAGTGGACAGTATCTCCGCCTGTCACGCGGAAGACCGGGGTTCGATTCCCCGACGGGGAGATCTCCTTTTCGTTTGACTTCTCAAACAACTTGCACGAGCCACCTTTACGCATCAAAATCGTCTGAAGAAGTGCGCTGCGTTGCTCTCGTTCTCACGATGGGGTCGAGCAAAAAGCAATGCGTTGGCCGGGAATCGAACCCGGGTCAACTGCTTGGAAGGCAGCTATGCTCACCACTATACCACCAACGCAGGCAGAAAGGTGTTGCTCAACAGGACCTTTGAATGTCCTGAACCAACAGTTGTTTTAGAGCTGCACTGAATTGATCACGGATTCAGTCGATTCCCTTCCTCGCCTCGCCGGTGTCTGTAACTGGATAACCACAGAATCCCAAGAGTACTCTTTCCAAGGGGAGGTTGGTCGGCGTGATGCCAGAGCGAGAGAGAGAAGTCCTCGTTAGTATAGTGGACAGTATCTCCGCCTGTCACGCGGAAGACCGGGGTTCGATTCCCCGACGGGGAGGTTTGCTTTGTTTCTGGACTGCCGATTGAAATGCAAGAGTTAACGGCACGAGCTGAGCGCTGCTCTTAGTTTGCCGTTTTCGCACCTCTCGCCGTCCCCATGTTGGAGTCACAAGTCGCCTTTGTTTAAAGCCACTGAACACTGGTGATGAAGCCACTGAACACTGGTGATGGGAGAAACGAAACTATTCGAAGCTTCGAATCGATTGAACCAATTGCTTCGGAAATTGATTCAGTTCTTCGAAGCGTTCGAAACACCACACTCGCTGGCGACACCTGCTGGCCAAAATAGTGTTAAAGCAGATCTTTCCAAACATTTTACACTTTGTTTTACAAAATAATAGCAAGATTTGTAT
This sequence comes from Misgurnus anguillicaudatus, assembly GCF_027580225.2. Taxonomy (NCBI): domain Eukaryota; kingdom Metazoa; phylum Chordata; class Actinopteri; order Cypriniformes; family Cobitidae; genus Misgurnus; species Misgurnus anguillicaudatus. The sequence goes on along the minus strand of NC_073346.2, from coordinate 4,913,727 downwards.
TAATACATGTTTAAAACAATTATTTAACCTTATTAAGACATAATTAAAAGTGTATTGTGTGTTTTTCAGTTGTATTTAGGCCAAACAAATCATTAAAACCCTCTCCCCTTTTAATAATGCACATTTTTGTCATTAAATCTGTCTATAAACAAAAAGTAAACAAAATGGTAGTGTTATTAGCCAGAAGGATGCATGTTTTATGAACTTGCGTAATAAAACTGACCCGAGTTTACCTGACCATATTAGACACTGGTCATTTGTGACCAACTCCCCCTAGTGGTGAACCATCGGATTTTCGAAAGGTTTCAAAACAGTTATGACGTAACGAAGCGTCGTTTGCTAAAATCACGTGCAGCTATGACGTAATGAAGCCTCGTTTGCTAAAATCACGTGACTTGGCCAGTTTGAAACAAGCTCCGAGCAAATCGATTCGAAACTAGGGTTTTGAAAAGTTTCGAAGCCTCATAAAGCAGTGCTTCGGAAGCGACCATCGTTACTGAACACCTCGCGACAAACCCGACCATAACGAAAGATTTTCTGCAATTGACCAAAGCTACGCAGTTCTGCTGTGAGCAGAGCACCCAAAAATACAATAAACTCACAACGTCCTCCTCCACGGAAATCTTTAGTAAAAGGCGAAAGATTTATACGTAGTTGAAGGAAAACTTGAGTTATGTCCAACAAACCTCGACCCAGTGTGCTCCCTGTGCCACACCATAATGTTCAAAAAGGGTAATTTCTGGTTCAGGATCCACCCAGACCCTTCCACCTCGGAGGAGCAAAAGAGGTAGAAATACCTTCCTGCGCAAAATAAAGACACAGGCACAGGCTACTAACATGTCACAGTGTGATCTTTTGCTGAGAGGTTTTGGGGAATGAAACTCTGTGCACATTACACAGAGGATGCACCGGCACAGGTTATCTCCAATCTCCATCTCATTAATTTCCATAGCCTCTAGGGGAAAAAAAGGAAAAAGAAAGGGCCCCAACAGAAGAACAAGGTCTAAGACCTTCAGCTTAATAGATCATTTTCACTTCAAAAATTCTTTTTGGGGTTATGATAGCTGGTGTTAGGGCAGGGTGTAGTTTATGGTTAATTTATTTCGGGTAAATAGTAAAAAAGCAAGGGGATGGATTGAGGTTCAGAATGGGGTAGGGTTGTCCTTTTAAAGTACCAATCTAAGGGGTTTACTGATTTTGGGGTAAGGAAGGTAGTTGGCTGGGGCAGTAGAAGGGAATGTTTTTTAAAAAAGGAGGTAAAGAAACTTTTTAAATTATAAACAAGCAGACAAAATAAACAAAAAGACGGGGGGAATAAACAGGAAGGCTGTCCTCACAAATGGGGAGCGTGTGTTATATGCTGCGTTCTGGATTGAGGATTCGGCTCGACGACTAAGCCTGGGCGAAAGATCCTCGTTAGTATAGTGGACAGTATCTCCGCCTGTCACGCGGAAGACCGGGGTTCGATTCCCCGACGGGGAGATCTCCTTTTCGTTTGACTTCTCAAACAACTTGCACGAGCCACCTTTACGCATCAAAATCGTCTGAAGAAGTGCGCTGCGTTGCTCTCGTTCTCACGATGGGGTCGAGCAAAAAGCAATGCGTTGGCCGGGAATCGAACCCGGGTCAACTGCTTGGAAGGCAGCTATGCTCACCACTATACCACCAACGCAGGCAGAAAGGTGTTGCTCAACAGGACCTTTGAATGTCCTGAACCAACAGTTGTTTTAGAGCTGCACTGAATTGATCACGGATTCAGTCGATTCCCTTCCTCGCCTCGCCGGTGTCTGTAACTGGATAACCACAGAATCCCAAGAGTACTCTTTCGAAGGGGAGGTTGGTCGGCGTGATGCCAGAGCGAGAGAGAGAAGTCCTCGTTAGTATAGTGGACAGTATCTCCGCCTGTCACGCGGAAGACCGGGGTTCGATTCCCCGACGGGGAGGTTTGCTTTGTTTCTGGACTGCCGATTGAAATGCAAGAGTTAACGGCACGAGCTGAGCGCTGCTCTTAGTTTGCCGTTTTCGCACCTCTCGCCGTCCCTATGTTGGAGTCACAAGTCGCCTTTGTTTAAAGCCACTGAACACTGGTGATGAAGCCACTGAACACTGGTGATGGGAGAAACGAAACTATTCGAAGCTTCGAATCGATTGAACCAATTGCTTCGGAAATTGATTCAGTTCTTCGAAGCGTTCGAAACACCACACTCGCTGGCGACACCTGCTGGCCAAAATAGTGTTAAAGCAGATCTTTCCAAACATTTTACACTTTGTTTTACAAAATAATAGCAAGATTTGTATTAATACATGTTTAAAACAATTATTTAACCTTATTAAGACATAATTAAAAGTGTATTGTGTGTTTTTCAGTTGTATTTAGGCCAAACAAATCATTAAAACCCTCTCCCCTTTTAATAATGCACATTTTTGTCATTAAATCTGTCTATAAACAAAAAGTAAACAAAATGGTAGTGTTATTAGCCAGAAGGATGCATGTTTTATGAACTTGCGTAATAAAACTGACCCGAGTTTACCTGACCATATTGGACACTGGTCATTTGTGACCAACTCCCCCTAGTGGTGAACCATCGGATTTTCGAAAGGTTTCAAAACAGTTATGACGTAACGAAGCGTCATTTGCTAAAATCACGTGCAGTTATGACGTAATTAAGCCTCGTTTGCTAAAATCACGTGACTTGGCCAGTTTGAAACAAGCTCCGAGCAAATCGATTCGAAACTAGGGTTTTGAAAAGTTTCGAAGCCTCATAAAGCAGTGCTTCGGAAGCGACCATCGTTACTGAACACCTCGCGACAAACCCGACCATAACGAAAGATTTTCTGCAATTGACCAAAGCTACGCAGTTCTGCTGTGAGCAGAGCACCCAGAAATACAATAAACTCACAACGTCCTCCTCCACGGAAATCTTTAGTAAAAGGCGAAAGATTTATACGTAGTTGAAGGAAAACTTGAGTTATGTCCAACAAACCTCGACCCAGTGTGCTCCCTGTGCCACACCATAATGTTCAAAAAGGGTAATTTCTGGTTCAGGATCCACCCAGACCCTTCCACCTCGGAGGAGCAAAAGAGGTAGAAATACCTTCCTGCGCAAAATAAAGACACAGGCACAGGCTACTAACATGTCACAGTGTGATCTTTTGCTGAGAGGTTTTGGGGAATGAAACTCTGTGCACATTACACAGAGGATGCACCGGCACAGGTTATCTCCAATCTCCATCTCATTAATTTCCATAGCCTCTAGGGGAAAAAAAGGAAAAAGAAAGGGCCCCAACAGAAGAACAAGGTCTAAGACCTTCAGCTTAATAGATCATTTTCACTTCAAAAATTCTTTTTGGGGTTATGATAGCTGGTGTTAGGGCAGGGTGTAGTTTATGGTTAATTTATTTCGGGTAAATAGTAAAAAAGCAAGGGGATGGATTGAGGTTCAGAATGGGGTAGGGTTGTCCTTTTAAAGTACCAATCTAAGGGGTTTACTGATTTTGGGGTAAGGAAGGTAGTTGGCTGGGGCAGTAGAAGGGAATGTTTTTTAAAAAAGGAGGTAAAGAAACTTTTTAAATTATAAACAAGCAGACAAAATAAACAAAAAGACGGGGGGAATAAACAGGAAGGCTGTCCTCACAAATGGGGAGCGTGTGTTATATGCTGCGTTCTGGATTGAGGATTCGGCTCGACGACTAAGCCTGGGCGAAAGATCCTCGTTAGTATAGTGGCCAGTATCTCCGCCTGTCACGCGGAAGACCGGGGTTCGATTCCCCGACGGGGAGATCTCCTTTTCGTTTGACTTCTCAAACAACTTGCACGAGCCACCTTTACGCATCAAAATCGTCTGAAGAAGTGCGCTGCGTTGCTCTCGTTCTCACGATGGGGTCGAGCAAAAAGCAATGCGTTGGCCGGGAATCGAACCCGGGTCAACTGCTTGGAAGGCAGCTATGCTCACCACTATACCACCAACGCAGGCAGAAAGGTGTTGCTCAACAGGACCTTTGAATGTCCTGAACCAACAGTTGTTTTAGAGCTGCACTGAATTGATCACGGATTCAGTCGATTCCCTTCCTCGCCTCGCCGGTGTCTGTAACTGGATAACCACAGAATCCCAAGAGTACTCTTTCGAAGGGGAGGTTGGTCGGCGTGATGCCAGAGCGAGAGAGAGAAGTCCTCGTTAGTATAGTGGACAGTATCTCCGCCTGTCACGCGGAAGACCGGGGTTCGATTCCCCGACGGGGAGGTTTGCTTTGTTTCTGGACTGCCGATTGAAATGCAAGAGTTAACGGCACGAGCTGAGCGCTGCTCTTAGTTTGCCGTTTTCGCACCTCTCGCCGTCCCTATGTTGGAGTCACAAGTCGCCTTTGTTTAAAGCCACTGAACACTGGTGATGAAGCCACTGAACACTGGTGATGGGAGAAACGAAACTATTCGAAGCTTCGAATCGATTGAACCAATTGCTTCGGAAATTGATTCAGTTCTTCGAAGCGTTCGAAACACCACACTCGCTGGCGACACCTGCTGGCCAAAATAGTGTTAAAGCAGATCTTTCCAAACATTTTACACTTTGTTTTACAAAATAATAGCAAGATTTGTATTAATACATGTTTAAAACAATTATTTAACCTTATTAAGACATAATTAAAAGTGTATTGTGTGTTTTTCAGTTGTATTTAGGCCAAACAAATCATTAAAACCCTCTCCCCTTTTAATAATGCACATTTTTGTCATTAAATCTGTCTATAAACAAAAAGTAAACAAAATGGTAGTGTTATTAGCCAGAAGGATGCATGTTTTATGAACTTGCGTAATAAAACTGACCCGAGTTTACCTGACCATATTGGACACTGGTCATTTGTGACCAACTCCCCCTAGTGGTGAACCATCGGATTTTCGAAAGGTTTCAAAACAGTTATGACGTAACGAAGCGTCATTTGCTAAAATCACGTGCAGTTATGACGTAATTAAGCCTCGTTTGCTAAAATCACGTGACTTGGCCAGTTTGAAACAAGCTCCGAGCAAATCGATTCGAAACTAGGGTTTTGAAAAGTTTCGAAGCCTCATAAAGCAGTGCTTCGGAAGCGACCATCGTTACTGAACACCTCGCGACAAACCCGACCATAACGAAAGATTTTCTGCAATTGACCAAAGCTACGCAGTTCTGCTGTGAGCAGAGCACCCAGAAATACAATAAACTCACAACGTCCTCCTCCACGGAAATCTTTAGTAAAAGGCGAAAGATTTATACGTAGTTGAAGGAAAACTTGAGTTATGTCCAACAAACCTCGACCCAGTGTGCTCCCTGTGCCACACCATAATGTTCAAAAAGGGTAATTTCTGGTTCAGGATCCACCCAGACCCTTCCACCTCGGAGGAGCAAAAGAGGTAGAAATACCTTCCTGCGCAAAATAAAGACACAGGCACAGGCTACTAACATGTCACAGTGTGATCTTTTGCTGAGAGGTTTTGGGGAATGAAACTCTGTGCACATTACACAGAGGATGCACCGGCACAGGTTATCTCCAATCTCCATCTCATTAATTTCCATAGCCTCTAGGGGAAAAAAAGGAAAAAGAAAGGGCCCCAACAGAAGAACAAGGTCTAAGACCTTCAGCTTAATAGATCATTTTCACTTCAAAAATTCTTTTTGGGGTTATGATAGCTGGTGTTAGGGCAGGGTGTAGTTTATGGTTAATTTATTTCGGGTAAATAGTAAAAAAGCAAGGGGATGGATTGAGGTTCAGAATGGGGTAGGGTTGTCCTTTTAAAGTACCAATCTAAGGGGTTTACTGATTTTGGGGTAAGGAAGGTAGTTGGCTGGGGCAGTAGAAGGGAATGTTTTTTAAAAAAGGAGGTAAAGAAACTTTTTAAATTATAAACAAGCAGACAAAATAAACAAAAAGACGGGGGGAATAAACAGGAAGGCTGTCCTCACAAATGGGGAGCGTGTGTTATATGCTGCGTTCTGGATTGAGGATTCGGCTCGACGACTAAGCCTGGGCGAAAGATCCTCGTTAGTATAGTGGACAGTATCTCCGCCTGTCACGCGGAAGACCGGGGTTCGATTCCCCGACGGGGAGATCTCCTTTTCGTTTGACTTCTCAAACAACTTGCACGAGCCACCTTTACGCATCAAAATCGTCTGAAGAAGTGCGCTGCGTTGCTCTCGTTCTCACGATGGGGTCGAGCAAAAAGCAATGCGTTGGCCGGGAATCGAACCCGGGTCAACTGCTTGGAAGGCAGCTATGCTCACCACTATACCACCAACGCAGGCAGAAAGGTGTTGCTCAACAGGACCTTTGAATGTCCTGAACCAACAGTTGTTTTAGAGCTGCACTGAATTGATCACGGATTCAGTCGATTCCCTTCCTCGCCTCGCCGGTGTCTGTAACTGGATAACCACAGAATCCCAAGAGTACTCTTTCGAAGGGGAGGTTGGTCGGCGTGATGCCAGAGCGAGAGAGAGAAGTCCTCGTTAGTATAGTGGACAGTATCTCCGCCTGTCACGCGGAAGACCGGGGTTCGATTCCCCGACGGGGAGGTTTGCTTTGTTTCTGGACTGCCGATTGAAATGCAAGAGTTAACGGCACGAGCTGAGCGCTGCTCTTAGTTTGCCGTTTTCGCACCTCTCGCCGTCCCTATGTTGGAGTCACAAGTCGCCTTTGTTTAAAGCCACTGAACACTGGTGATGAAGCCACTGAACACTGGTGATGGGAGAAACGAAACTATTCGAAGCTTCGAATCGATTGAACCAATTGCTTCGGAAATTGATTCAGTTCTTCGAAGCGTTCGAAACACCACACTCGCTGGCGACACCTGCTGGCCAAAATAGTGTTAAAGCAGATCTTTCCAAACATTTTACACTTTGTTTTACAAAATAATAGCAAGATTTGTATTAATACATGTTTAAAACAATTATTTAACCTTATTAAGACATAATTAAAAGTGTATTGTGTGTTTTTCAGTTGTATTTAGGCCAAACAAATCATTAAAACCCTCTCCCCTTTTAATAATGCACATTTTTGTCATTAAATCTGTCTATAAACAAAAAGTAAACAAAATGGTAGTGTTATTAGCCAGAAGGATGCATGTTTTATGAACTTGCGTAATAAAACTGACCCGAGTTTACCTGACCATATTAGACACTGGTCATTTGTGACCAACTCCCCCTAGTGGTGAACCATCGGATTTTCGAAAGGTTTCAAAACAGTTATGACGTAACGAAGCGTCGTTTGCTAAAATCACGTGCAGTTATGACGTAATGAAGCCTCGTTTGCTAAAATCACGTGACTTGGCCAGTTTGAAACAAGCTCCGAGCAAATCGATTCGAAACTAGGGTTTTGAAAAGTTTCGAAGCCTCATAAAGCAGTGCTTCGGAAGCGACCATCGTTACTGAACACCTCGCGACAAACCCGACCATAACGAAAGATTTTCTGCAATTGACCAAAGCTACGCAGCTCTGCTGTGAGCAGAGCACCCAAAAATACAATAAACTCACAACGTCCTCCTCCACGGAAATCTTTAGTAAAAGGCGAAAGATTTATACGTAGTTGAAGGAAAACTTGAGTTATGTCCAACAAACCTCGACCCAGTGTGCTCCCTGTGCCACACCATAATGTTCAAAAAGGGTAATTTCTGGTTCAGGATCCACCCAGACCCTTCCACCTCGGAGGAGCAAAAGAGGTAGAAATACCTTCCTGCGCAAAATAAAGACACAGGCACAGGCTACTAACATGTCACAGTGTGATCTTTTGCTGAGAGGTTTTGGGGAATGAAACTCTGTGCACATTACACAGAGGATGCACCGGCACAGGTTATCTCCAATCTCCATCTCATTAATTTCCATAGCCTCTAGGGGAAAAAAAGGAAAAAGAAAGGGCCCCAACAGAAGAACAAGGTCTAAGACCTTCAGCTTAATAGATCATTTTCACTTCAAAAATTCTTTTTGGGGTTATGATAGCTGGTGTTAGGGCAGGGTGTAGTTTATGGTTAATTTATTTCGGGTAAATAGTAAAAAAGCAAGGGGATGGATTGAGGTTCAGAATGGGGTAGGGTTGTCCTTTTAAAGTACCAATCTAAGAGGTTTACTGATTTTGGGGTAAGGAAGGTAGTTGGCTGGGGCAGTAGAAGGGAATGTTTTTTAAAAAAGGAGGTAAAGAAACTTTTTAAATTATAAACAAGCAGACAAAATAAACAAAAAGACGGGGGGAATAAACAGGAAGGCTGTCCTCACAAATGGGGAGCGTGTGTTATATGCTGCGTTCTGGATTGAGGATTCGGCTCGACGACTAAGCCTGGGCGTAAGATCCTCGTTAGTATAGTGGACAGTATCTCCGCCTGTCACGCGGAAGACCGGGGTTCGATTCCCCGACGGGGAGATCTCCTTTTCGTTTGACTTCTCAAACAACTTGCACGAGCCACCTTTACGCATCAAAATCGTCTGAAGAAGTGCGCTGCGTTGCTCTCGTTCTCACGATGGGGTCGAGCAAAAAGCAATGCGTTGGCCGGGAATCGAACCCGGGTCAACTGCTTGGAAGGCAGCTATGCTCACCACTATACCACCAACGCAGGCAGAAAGGTGTTGCTCAACAGGACCTTTGAATGTCCTGAACCAACAGTTGTTTTAGAGCTGCACTGAATTGATCACGGATTCAGTCGATTCCCTTCCTCGCCTCGCCGGTGTCTGTAACTGGATAACCACAGAATCCCAAGAGTACTCTTTCGAAGGGGAGGTTGGTCGGCGTGATGCCAGAGCGAGAGAGAGAAGTCCTCGTTAGTATAGTGGACAGTATCTCCGCCTGTCACGCGGAAGACCGGGGTTCGATTCCCCGACGGGGAGGTTTGCTTTGTTTCTGGACTGCCGATTGAAATGCAAGAGTTAACGGCACGAGCTGAGCGCTGCTCTTAGTTTGCCGTTTTCGCACCTCTCGCCGTCCCTATGTTGGAGTCACAAGTCGCCTTTGTTTAAAGCCACTGAACACTGGTGATGAAGCCACTGAACACTGGTGATGGGAGAAACGAAACTATTCGAAGCTTCGAATCGATTGAACCAATTGCTTCGGAAATTGATTCAGTTCTTCGAAGCGTTCGAAACACCACACTCGCTGGCGACACCTGCTGGCCAAAATAGTGTTAAAGCAGATCTTTCCAAACATTTTACACTTTGTTTTACAAAATAATAGCAAGATTTGTATTAATACATGTTTAAAACAATTATTTAACCTTATTAAGACATAATTAAAAGTGTATTGTGTGTTTTTCAGTTGTATTTAGGCCAAACAAATCATTAAAACCCTCTCCCCTTTTAATAATGCACATTTTTGTCATTAAATCTGTCTATAAACAAAAAGTAAACAAAATGGTAGTGTTATTAGCCAGAAGGATGCATGTTTTATGAACTTGCGTAATAAAACTGACCCGAGTTTACCTGACCATATTAGACACTGGTCATTTGTGACCAACTCCCCCTAGTGGTGAACCATCGGATTTTCGAAAGGTTTCAAAACAGTTATGACGTAACGAAGCGTCGTTTGCTAAAATCACGTGCAGTTATGACGTAATGAAGCCTCGTTTGCTAAAATCACGTGACTTGGCCAGTTTGAAACAAGCTCCGAGCAAATCGATTCGAAACTAGGGTTTTGAAAAGTTTCGAAGCCTCATAAAGCAGTGCTTCGGAAGCGACCATCGTTACTGAACACCTCGCGACAAACCCGACCATAACGAAAGATTTTCTGCAATTGACCAAAGCTACGCAGCTCTGCTGTGAGCAGAGCACCCAAAAATACAATAAACTCACAACGTCCTCCTCCACGGAAATCTTTAGTAAAAGGCGAAAGATTTATACGTAGTTGAAGGAAAACTTGAGTTATGTCCAACAAACCTCGACCCAGTGTGCTCCCTGTGCCACACCATAATGTTCAAAAAGGGTAATTTCTGGTTCAGGATCCACCCAGACCCTTCCACCTCGGAGGAGCAAAAGAGGTAGAAATACCTTCCTGCGCAAAATAAAGACACAGGCACAGGCTACTAACATGTCACAGTGTGATCTTTTGCTGAGAGGTTTTGGGGAATGAAACTCTGTGCACATTACACAGAGGATGCACCGGCACAGGTTATCTCCAATCTCCATCTCATTAATTTCCATAGCCTCTAGGGGAAAAAAAGGAAAAAGAAAGGGCCCCAACAGAAGAACAAGGTCTAAGACCTTCAGCTTAATAGATCATTTTCACTTCAAAAATTCTTTTTGGGGTTATGATAGCTGGTGTTAGGGCAGGGTGTAGTTTATGGTTAATTTATTTCGGGTAAATAGTAAAAAAGCAAGGGGATGGATTGAGGTTCAGAATGGGGTAGGGTTGTCCTTTTAAAGTACCAATCTAAGAGGTTTACTGATTTTGGGGTAAGGAAGGTAGTTGGCTGGGGCAGTAGAAGGGAATGTTTTTAAAAAAGGAGGTAAAGAAACTTTTTAAATTATAAACAAGCAGACAAAATAAACAAAAAGACGGGGGGAATAAACAGGAAGGCTGTCCTCACAAATGGGGAGCGTGTGTTATATGCTGCGTTCTGGATTGAGGATTCGGCTCGACGACTAAGCCTGGGCGTAAGATCCTCGTTAGTATAGTGGACAGTATCTCCGCCTGTCACGCGGAAGACCGGGGTTCGATTCCCCGACGGGGAGATCTCCTTTTCGTTTGACTTCTCAAACAACTTGCACGAGCCACCTTTACGCATCAAAATCGTCTGAAGAAGTGCGCTGCGTTGCTCTCGTTCTCACGATGGGGTCGAGCAAAAAGCAATGCGTTGGCCGGGAATCGAACCCGGGTCAACTGCTTGGAAGGCAGCTATGCTCACCACTATACCACCAACGCAGGCAGAAAGGTGTTGCTCAACAGGACCTTTGAATGTCCTGAACCAACAGTTGTTTTAGAGCTGCACTGAATTGATCACGGATTCAGTCGATTCCCTTCCTCGCCTCGCCGGTGTCTGTAACTGGATAACCACAGAATCCCAAGAGTACTCTTTCGAAGGGGAGGTTGGTCGGCGTGATGCCAGAGCGAGAGAGAGAAGTCCTCGTTAGTATAGTGGACAGTATCTCCGCCTGTCACGCGGAAGACCGGGGTTCGATTCCCCGACGGGGAGGTTTGCTTTGTTTCTGGACTGCCGATTGAAATGCAAGAGTTAACGGCACGAGCTGAGCGCTGCTCTTAGTTTGCCGTTTTCGCACCTCTCGCCGTCCCTATGTTGGAGTCACAAGTCGCCTTTGTTTAAAGCCACTGAACACTGGTGATGAAGCCACTGAACACTGGTGATGGGAGAAACGAAACTATTCGAAGCTTCGAATCGATTGAACCAATTGCTTCGGAAATTGATTCAGTTCTTCGAAGCGTTCGAAACACCACACTCGCTGGCGACACCTGCTGGCCAAAATAGTGTTAAAGCAGATCTTTCCAAACATTTTACACTTTGTTTTACAAAATAATAGCAAGATTTGTATTAATACATGTTTAAAACAATTATTTAACCTTATTAAGACATAATTAAAAGTGTATTGTGTGTTTTTCAGTTGTATTTAGGCCAAACAAATCATTAAAACCCTCTCCCCTTTTAATAATGCACATTTTTGTCATTAAATCTGTCTATAAACAAAAAGTAAACAAAATGGTAGTGTTATTAGCCAGAAGGATGCATGTTTTATGAACTTGCGTAATAAAACTGACCCGAGTTTACCTGACCATATTAGACACTGGTCATTTGTGACCAACTCCCCCTAGTGGTGAACCATCGGATTTTCGAAAGGTTTCAAAACAGTTATGACGTAACGAAGCGTCGTTTGCTAAAATCACGTGCAGTTATGACGTAATGAAGCCTCGTTTGCTAAAATCACGTGACTTGGCCAGTTTGAAACAAGCTCCGAGCAAATCGATTCGAAACTAGGGTTTTGAAAAGTTTCGAAGCCTCATAAAGCAGTGCTTCGGAAGCGACCATCGTTACTGAACACCTCGCGACAAACCCGACCATAACGAAAGATTTTCTGCAATTGACCAAAGCTACGCAGCTCTGCTGTGAGCAGAGCACCCAAAAATACAATAAACTCACAACGTCCTCCTCCACGGAAATCTTTAGTAAAAGGCGAAAGATTTATACGTAGTTGAAGGAAAACTTGAGTTATGTCCAACAAACCTCGACCCAGTGTGCTCCCTGTGCCACACCATAATGTTCAAAAAGGGTAATTTCTGGTTCAGGATCCACCCAGACCCTTCCACCTCGGAGGAGCAAAAGAGGTAGAAATACCTTCCTGCGCAAAATAAAGACACAGGCACAGGCTACTAACATGTCACAGTGTGATCTTTTGCTGAGAGGTTTTGGGGAATGAAACTCTGTGCACATTACACAGAGGATGCACCGGCACAGGTTATCTCCAATCTCCATCTCATTAATTTCCATAGCCTCTAGGGGAAAAAAAGGAAAAAGAAAGGGCCCCAACAGAAGAACAAGGTCTAAGACCTTCAGCTTAATAGATCATTTTCACTTCAAAAATTCTTTTTGGGGTTATGATAGCTGGTGTTAGGGCAGGGTGTAGTTTATGGTTAATTTATTTCGGGTAAATAGTAAAAAAGCAAGGGGATGGATTGAGGTTCAGAATGGGGTAGGGTTGTCCTTTTAAAGTACCAATCTAAGAGGTTTACTGATTTTGGGGTAAGGAAGGTAGTTGGCTGGGGCAGTAGAAGGGAATGTTTTTAAAAAAGGAGGTAAAGAAACTTTTTAAATTATAAACAAGCAGACAAAATAAACAAAAAGACGGGGGGAATAAACAGGAAGGCTGTCCTCACAAATGGGGAGCGTGTGTTATATGCTGCGTTCTGGATTGAGGATTCGGCTCGACGACTAAGCCTGGGCGTAAGATCCTCGTTAGTATAGTGGACAGTATCTCCGCCTGTCACGCGGAAGACCGGGGTTCGATTCCCCGACGGGGAGATCTCCTTTTCGTTTGACTTCTCAAACAACTTGCACGAGCCACCTTTACGCATCAAAATCGTCTGAAGAAGTGCGCTGCGTTGCTCTCGTTCTCACGATGGGGTCGAGCAAAAAGCAATGCGTTGGCCGGGAATCGAACCCGGGTCAACTGCTTGGAAGGCAGCTATGCTCACCACTATACCACCAACGCAGGCAGAAAGGTGTTGCTCAACAGGACCTTTGAATGTCCTGAACCAACAGTTGTTTTAGAGCTGCACTGAATTGATCACGGATTCAGTCGATTCCCTTCCTCGCCTCGCCGGTGTCTGTAACTGGATAACCACAGAATCCCAAGAGTACTCTTTCGAAGGGGAGGTTGGTCGGCGTGATGCCAGAGCGAGAGAGAGAAGTCCTCGTTAGTATAGTGGACAGTATCTCCGCCTGTCACGCGGAAGACCGGGGTTCGATTCCCCGACGGGGAGGTTTGCTTTGTTTCTGGACTGCCGATTGAAATGCAAGAGTTAACGGCACGAGCTGAGCGCTGCTCTTAGTTTGCCGTTTTCGCACCTCTCGCCGTCCCTATGTTGGAGTCACAAGTCGCCTTTGTTTAAAGCCACTGAACACTGGTGATGAAGCCACTGAACACTGGTGATGGGAGAAACGAAACTATTCGAAGCTTCGAATCGATTGAACCAATTGCTTCGGAAATTGATTCAGTTCTTCGAAGCGTTCGAAACACCACACTCGCTGGCGACACCTGCTGGCCAAAATAGTGTTAAAGCAGATCTTTCCAAACATTTTACACTTTGTTTTACAAAATAATAGCAAGATTTGTATTAATACATGTTTAAAACAATTATTTAACCTTATTAAGACATAATTAAAAGTGTATTGTGTGTTTTTCAGTTGTATTTAGGCCAAACAAATCATTAAAACCCTCTCCCCTTTTAATAATGCACATTTTTGTCATTAAATCTGTCTATAAACAAAAAGTAAACAAAATGGTAGTGTTATTAGCCAGAAGGATGCATGTTTTATGAACTTGCGTAATAAAACTGACCCGAGTTTACCTGACCATATTAGACACTGGTCATTTGTGACCAACTCCCCCTAGTGGTGAACCATCGGATTTTCGAAAGGTTTCAAAACAGTTATGACGTAACGAAGCGTCGTTTGCTAAAATCACGTGCAGTTATGACGTAATGAAGCCTCGTTTGCTAAAATCACGTGACTTGGCCAGTTTGAAACAAGCTCCGAGCAAATCGATTCGAAACTAGGGTTTTGAAAAGTTTCGAAGCCTCATAAAGCAGTGCTTCGGAAGCGACCATCGTTACTGAACACCTCGCGACAAACCCGACCATAACGAAAGATTTTCTGCAATTGACCAAAGCTACGCAGCTCTGCTGTGAGCAGAGCACCCAAAAATACAATAAACTCACAACGTCCTCCTCCACGGAAATCTTTAGTAAAAGGCGAAAGATTTATACGTAGTTGAAGGAAAACTTGAGTTATGTCCAACAAACCTCGACCCAGTGTGCTCCCTGTGCCACACCATAATGTTCAAAAAGGGTAATTTCTGGTTCAGGATCCACCCAGACCCTTCCACCTCGGAGGAGCAAAAGAGGTAGAAATACCTTCCTGCGCAAAATAAAGACACAGGCACAGGCTACTAACATGTCACAGTGTGATCTTTTGCTGAGAGGTTTTGGGGAATGAAACTCTGTGCACATTACACAGAGGATGCACCGGCACAGGTTATCTCCAATCTCCATCTCATTAATTTCCATAGCCTCTAGGGGAAAAAAAGGAAAAAGAAAGGGCCCCAACAGAAGAACAAGGTCTAAGACCTTCAGCTTAATAGATCATTTTCACTTCAAAAATTCTTTTTGGGGTTATGATAGCTGGTGTTAGGGCAGGGTGTAGTTTATGGTTAATTTATTTCGGGTAAATAGTAAAAAAGCAAGGGGATGGATTGAGGTTCAGAATGGGGTAGGGTTGTCCTTTTAAAGTACCAATCTAAGAGGTTTACTGATTTTGGGGTAAGGAAGGTAGTTGGCTGGGGCAGTAGAAGGGAATGTTTTTAAAAAAGGAGGTAAAGAAACTTTTTAAATTATAAACAAGCAGACAAAATAAACAAAAAGACGGGGGGAATAAACAGGAAGGCTGTCCTCACAAATGGGGAGCGTGTGTTATATGCTGCGTTCTGGATTGAGGATTCGGCTCGACGACTAAGCCTGGGCGTAAGATCCTCGTTAGTATAGTGGACAGTATCTCCGCCTGTCACGCGGAAGACCGGGGTTCGATTCCCCGACGGGGAGATCTCCTTTTCGTTTGACTTCTCAAACAACTTGCACGAGCCACCTTTACGCATCAAAATCGTCTGAAGAAGTGCGCTGCGTTGCTCTCGTTCTCACGATGGGGTCGAGCAAAAAGCAATGCGTTGGCCGGGAATCGAACCCGGGTCAACTGCTTGGAAGGCAGCTATGCTCACCACTATACCACCAACGCAGGCAGAAAGGTGTTGCTCAACAGGACCTTTGAATGTCCTGAACCAACAGTTGTTTTAGAGCTGCACTGAATTGATCACGGATTCAGTCGATTCCCTTCCTCGCCTCGCCGGTGTCTGTAACTGGATAACCACAGAATCCCAAGAGTACTCTTTCGAAGGGGAGGTTGGTCGGCGTGATGCCAGAGCGAGAGAGAGAAGTCCTCGTTAGTATAGTGGACAGTATCTCCGCCTGTCACGCGGAAGACCGGGGTTCGATTCCCCGACGGGGAGGTTTGCTTTGTTTCTGGACTGCCGATTGAAATGCAAGAGTTAACGGCACGAGCTGAGCGCTGCTCTTAGTTTGCCGTTTTCGCACCTCTCGCCGTCCCTATGTTGGAGTCACAAGTCGCCTTTGTTTAAAGCCACTGAACACTGGTGATGAAGCCACTGAACACTGGTGATGGGAGAAACGAAACTATTCGAAGCTTCGAATCGATTGAACCAATTGCTTCGGAAATTGATTCAGTTCTTCGAAGCGTTCGAAACACCACACTCGCTGGCGACACCTGCTGGCCAAAATAGTGTTAAAGCAGATCTTTCCAAACATTTTACACTTTGTTTTACAAAATAATAGCAAGATTTGTATTAATACATGTTTAAAACAATTATTTAACCTTATTAAGACATAATTAAAAGTGTATTGTGTGTTTTTCAGTTGTATTTAGGCCAAACAAATCATTAAAACCCTCTCCCCTTTTAATAATGCACATTTTTGTCATTAAATCTGTCTATAAACAAAAAGTAAACAAAATGGTAGTGTTATTAGCCAGAAGGATGCATGTTTTATGAACTTGCGTAATAAAACTGACCCGAGTTTACCTGACCATATTAGACACTGGTCATTTGTGACCAACTCCCCCTAGTGGTGAACCATCGGATTTTCGAAAGGTTTCAAAACAGTTATGACGTAACGAAGCGTCGTTTGCTAAAATCACGTGCAGTTATGACGTAATGAAGCCTCGTTTGCTAAAATCACGTGACTTGGCCAGTTTGAAACAAGCTCCGAGCAAATCGATTCGAAACTAGGGTTTTGAAAAGTTTCGAAGCCTCATAAAGCAGTGCTTCGGAAGCGACCATCGTTACTGAACACCTCGCGACAAACCCGACCATAACGAAAGATTTTCTGCAATTGACCAAAGCTACGCAGCTCTGCTGTGAGCAGAGCACCCAAAAATACAATAAACTCACAACGTCCTCCTCCACGGAAATCTTTAGTAAAAGGCGAAAGATTTATACGTAGTTGAAGGAAAACTTGAGTTATGTCCAACAAACCTCGACCCAGTGTGCTCCCTGTGCCACACCATAATGTTCAAAAAGGGTAATTTCTGGTTCAGGATCCACCCAGACCCTTCCACCTCGGAGGAGCAAAAGAGGTAGAAATACCTTCCTGCGCAAAATAAAGACACAGGCACAGGCTACTAACATGTCACAGTGTGATCTTTTGCTGAGAGGTTTTGGGGAATGAAACTCTGTGCACATTACACAGAGGATGCACCGGCACAGGTTATCTCCAATCTCCATCTCATTAATTTCCATAGCCTCTAGGGGAAAAAAAGGAAAAAGAAAGGGCCCCAACAGAAGAACAAGGTCTAAGACCTTCAGCTTAATAGATCATTTTCACTTCAAAAATTCTTTTTGGGGTTATGATAGCTGGTGTTAGGGCAGGGTGTAGTTTATGGTTAATTTATTTCGGGTAAATAGTAAAAAAGCAAGGGGATGGATTGAGGTTCAGAATGGGGTAGGGTTGTCCTTTTAAAGTACCAATCTAAGAGGTTTACTGATTTTGGGGTAAGGAAGGTAGTTGGCTGGGGCAGTAGAAGGGAATGTTTTTAAAAAAGGAGGTAAAGAAACTTTTTAAATTATAAACAAGCAGACAAAATAAACAAAAAGACGGGGGGAATAAACAGGAAGGCTGTCCTCACAAATGGGGAGCGTGTGTTATATGCTGCGTTCTGGATTGAGGATTCGGCTCGACGACTAAGCCTGGGCGTAAGATCCTCGTTAGTATAGTGGACAGTATCTCCGCCTGTCACGCGGAAGACCGGGGTTCGATTCCCCGACGGGGAGATCTCCTTTTCGTTTGACTTCTCAAACAACTTGCACGAGCCACCTTTACGCATCAAAATCGTCTGAAGAAGTGCGCTGCGTTGCTCTCGTTCTCACGATGGGGTCGAGCAAAAAGCAATGCGTTGGCCGGGAATCGAACCCGGGTCAACTGCTTGGAAGGCAGCTATGCTCACCACTATACCACCAACGCAGGCAGAAAGGTGTTGCTCAACAGGACCTTTGAATGTCCTGAACCAACAGTTGTTTTAGAGCTGCACTGAATTGATCACGGATTCAGTCGATTCCCTTCCTCGCCTCGCCGGTGTCTGTAACTGGATAACCACAGAATCCCAAGAGTACTCTTTCGAAGGGGAGGTTGGTCGGCGTGATGCCAGAGCGAGAGAGAGAAGTCCTCGTTAGTATAGTGGACAGTATCTCCGCCTGTCACGCGGAAGACCGGGGTTCGATTCCCCGACGGGGAGGTTTGCTTTGTTTCTGGACTGCCGATTGAAATGCAAGAGTTAACGGCACGAGCTGAGCGCTGCTCTTAGTTTGCCGTTTTCGCACCTCTCGCCGTCCCTATGTTGGAGTCACAAGTCGCCTTTGTTTAAAGCCACTGAACACTGGTGATGAAGCCACTGAACACTGGTGATGGGAGAAACGAAACTATTCGAAGCTTCGAATCGATTGAACCAATTGCTTCGGAAATTGATTCAGTTCTTCGAAGCGTTCGAAACACCACACTCGCTGGCGACACCTGCTGGCCAAAATAGTGTTAAAGCAGATCTTTCCAAACATTTTACACTTTGTTTTACAAAATAATAGCAAGATTTGTATTAATACATGTTTAAAACAATTATTTAACCTTATTAAGACATAATTAAAAGTGTATTGTGTGTTTTTCAGTTGTATTTAGGCCAAACAAATCATTAAAACCCTCTCCCCTTTTAATAATGCACATTTTTGTCATTAAATCTGTCTATAAACAAAAAGTAAACAAAATGGTAGTGTTATTAGCCAGAAGGATGCATGTTTTATGAACTTGCGTAATAAAACTGACCCGAGTTTACCTGACCATATTAGACACTGGTCATTTGTGACCAACTCCCCCTAGTGGTGAACCATCGGATTTTCGAAAGGTTTCAAAACAGTTATGACGTAACGAAGCGTCGTTTGCTAAAATCACGTGCAGTTATGACGTAATGAAGCCTCGTTTGCTAAAATCACGTGACTTGGCCAGTTTGAAACAAGCTCCGAGCAAATCGATTCGAAACTAGGGTTTTGAAAAGTTTCGAAGCCTCATAAAGCAGTGCTTCGGAAGCGACCATCGTTACTGAACACCTCGCGACAAACCCGACCATAACGAAAGATTTTCTGCAATTGACCAAAGCTACGCAGCTCTGCTGTGAGCAGAGCACCCAAAAATACAATAAACTCACAACGTCCTCCTCCACGGAAATCTTTAGTAAAAGGCGAAAGATTTATACGTAGTTGAAGGAAAACTTGAGTTATGTCCAACAAACCTCGACCCAGTGTGCTCCCTGTGCCACACCATAATGTTCAAAAAGGGTAATTTCTGGTTCAGGATCCACCCAGACCCTTCCACCTCGGAGGAGCAAAAGAGGTAGAAATACCTTCCTGCGCAAAATAAAGACACAGGCACAGGCTACTAACATGTCACAGTGTGATCTTTTGCTGAGAGGTTTTGGGGAATGAAACTCTGTGCACATTACACAGAGGATGCACCGGCACAGGTTATCTCCAATCTCCATCTCATTAATTTCCATAGCCTCTAGGGGAAAAAAAGGAAAAAGAAAGGGCCCCAACAGAAGAACAAGGTCTAAGACCTTCAGCTTAATAGATCATTTTCACTTCAAAAATTCTTTTTGGGGTTATGATAGCTGGTGTTAGGGCAGGGTGTAGTTTATGGTTAATTTATTTCGGGTAAATAGTAAAAAAGCAAGGGGATGGATTGAGGTTCAGAATGGGGTAGGGTTGTCCTTTTAAAGTACCAATCTAAGAGGTTTACTGATTTTGGGGTAAGGAAGGTAGTTGGCTGGGGCAGTAGAAGGGAATGTTTTTAAAAAAGGAGGTAAAGAAACTTTTTAAATTATAAACAAGCAGACAAAATAAACAAAAAGACGGGGGGAATAAACAGGAAGGCTGTCCTCACAAATGGGGAGCGTGTGTTATATGCTGCGTTCTGGATTGAGGATTCGGCTCGACGACTAAGCCTGGGCGTAAGATCCTCGTTAGTATAGTGGACAGTATCTCCGCCTGTCACGCGGAAGACCGGGGTTCGATTCCCCGACGGGGAGATCTCCTTTTCGTTTGACTTCTCAAACAACTTGCACGAGCCACCTTTACGCATCAAAATCGTCTGAAGAAGTGCGCTGCGTTGCTCTCGTTCTCACGATGGGGTCGAGCAAAAAGCAATGCGTTGGCCGGGAATCGAACCCGGGTCAACTGCTTGGAAGGCAGCTATGCTCACCACTATACCACCAACGCAGGCAGAAAGGTGTTGCTCAACAGGACCTTTGAATGTCCTGAACCAACAGTTGTTTTAGAGCTGCACTGAATTGATCACGGATTCAGTCGATTCCCTTCCTCGCCTCGCCGGTGTCTGTAACTGGATAACCACAGAATCCCAAGAGTACTCTTTCGAAGGGGAGGTTGGTCGGCGTGATGCCAGAGCGAGAGAGAGAAGTCCTCGTTAGTATAGTGGACAGTATCTCCGCCTGTCACGCGGAAGACCGGGGTTCGATTCCCCGACGGGGAGGTTTGCTTTGTTTCTGGACTGCCGATTGAAATGCAAGAGTTAACGGCACGAGCTGAGCGCTGCTCTTAGTTTGCCGTTTTCGCACCTCTCGCCGTCCCTATGTTGGAGTCACAAGTCGCCTTTGTTTAAAGCCACTGAACACTGGTGATGAAGCCACTGAACACTGGTGATGGGAGAAACGAAACTATTCGAAGCTTCGAATCGATTGAACCAATTGCTTCGGAAATTGATTCAGTTCTTCGAAGCGTTCGAAACACCACACTCGCTGGCGACACCTGCTGGCCAAAATAGTGTTAAAGCAGATCTTTCCAAACATTTTACACTTTGTTTTACAAAATAATAGCAAGATTTGTATTAATACATGTTTAAAACAATTATTTAACCTTATTAAGACATAATTAAAAGTGTATTGTGTGTTTTTCAGTTGTATTTAGGCCAAACAAATCATTAAAACCCTCTCCCCTTTTAATAATGCACATTTTTGTCATTAAATCTGTCTATAAACAAAAAGTAAACAAAATGGTAGTGTTATTAGCCAGAAGGATGCATGTTTTATGAACTTGCGTAATAAAACTGACCCGAGTTTACCTGACCATATTAGACACTGGTCATTTGTGACCAACTCCCCCTAGTGGTGAACCATCGGATTTTCGAAAGGTTTCAAAACAGTTATGACGTAACGAAGCGTCGTTTGCTAAAATCACGTGCAGTTATGACGTAATGAAGCCTCGTTTGCTAAAATCACGTGACTTGGCCAGTTTGAAACAAGCTCCGAGCAAATCGATTCGAAACTAGGGTTTTGAAAAGTTTCGAAGCCTCATAAAGCAGTGCTTCGGAAGCGACCATCGTTACTGAACACCTCGCGACAAACCCGACCATAACGAAAGATTTTCTGCAATTGACCAAAGCTACGCAGCTCTGCTGTGAGCAGAGCACCCAAAAATACAATAAACTCACAACGTCCTCCTCCACGGAAATCTTTAGTAAAAGGCGAAAGATTTATACGTAGTTGAAGGAAAACTTGAGTTATGTCCAACAAACCTCGACCCAGTGTGCTCCCTGTGCCACACCATAATGTTCAAAAAGGGTAATTTCTGGTTCAGGATCCACCCAGACCCTTCCACCTCGGAGGAGCAAAAGAGGTAGAAATACCTTCCTGCGCAAAATAAAGACACAGGCACAGGCTACTAACATGTCACAGTGTGATCTTTTGCTGAGAGGTTTTGGGGAATGAAACTCTGTGCACATTACACAGAGGATGCACCGGCACAGGTTATCTCCAATCTCCATCTCATTAATTTCCATAGCCTCTAGGGGAAAAAAAGGAAAAAGAAAGGGCCCCAACAGAAGAACAAGGTCTAAGACCTTCAGCTTAATAGATCATTTTCACTTCAAAAATTCTTTTTGGGGTTATGATAGCTGGTGTTAGGGCAGGGTGTAGTTTATGGTTAATTTATTTCGGGTAAATAGTAAAAAAGCAAGGGGATGGATTGAGGTTCAGAATGGGGTAGGGTTGTCCTTTTAAAGTACCAATCTAAGAGGTTTACTGATTTTGGGGTAAGGAAGGTAGTTGGCTGGGGCAGTAGAAGGGAATGTTTTTAAAAAAGGAGGTAAAGAAACTTTTTAAATTATAAACAAGCAGACAAAATAAACAAAAAGACGGGGGGAATAAACAGGAAGGCTGTCCTCACAAATGGGGAGCGTGTGTTATATGCTGCGTTCTGGATTGAGGATTCGGCTCGACGACTAAGCCTGGGCGTAAGATCCTCGTTAGTATAGTGGACAGTATCTCCGCCTGTCACGCGGAAGACCGGGGTTCGATTCCCCGACGGGGAGATCTCCTTTTCGTTTGACTTCTCAAACAACTTGCACGAGCCACCTTTACGCATCAAAATCGTCTGAAGAAGTGCGCTGCGTTGCTCTCGTTCTCACGATGGGGTCGAGCAAAAAGCAATGCGTTGGCCGGGAATCGAACCCGGGTCAACTGCTTGGAAGGCAGCTATGCTCACCACTATACCACCAACGCAGGCAGAAAGGTGTTGCTCAACAGGACCTTTGAATGTCCTGAACCAACAGTTGTTTTAGAGCTGCACTGAATTGATCACGGATTCAGTCGATTCCCTTCCTCGCCTCGCCGGTGTCTGTAACTGGATAACCACAGAATCCCAAGAGTACTCTTTCGAAGGGGAGGTTGGTCGGCG
This sequence comes from Misgurnus anguillicaudatus, assembly GCF_027580225.2. Classification (NCBI taxonomy): domain Eukaryota; kingdom Metazoa; phylum Chordata; class Actinopteri; order Cypriniformes; family Cobitidae; genus Misgurnus; species Misgurnus anguillicaudatus. The sequence continues at coordinate 4,891,204 of NC_073346.2, read as the reverse complement.
TGATGCCAGAGCGAGAGAGAGAAGTCCTCGTTAGTATAGTGGACAGTATCTCCGCCTGTCACGCGGAAGACCGGGGTTCGATTCCCCGACGGGGAGGTTTGCTTTGTTTCTGGACTGCCGATTGAAATGCAAGAGTTAACGGCACGAGCTGAGCGCTGCTCTTAGTTTGCCGTTTTCGCACCTCTCGCCGTCCCTATGTTGGAGTCACAAGTCGCCTTTGTTTAAAGCCACTGAACACTGGTGATGAAGCCACTGAACACTGGTGATGGGAGAAACGAAACTATTCGAAGCTTCGAATCGATTGAACCAATTGCTTCGGAAATTGATTCAGTTCTTCGAAGCGTTCGAAACACCACACTCGCTGGCGACACCTGCTGGCCAAAATAGTGTTAAAGCAGATCTTTCCAAACATTTTACACTTTGTTTTACAAAATAATAGCAAGATTTGTATTAATACATGTTTAAAACAATTATTTAACCTTATTAAGACATAATTAAAAGTGTATTGTGTGTTTTTCAGTTGTATTTAGGCCAAACAAATCATTAAAACCCTCTCCCCTTTTAATAATGCACATTTTTGTCATTAAATCTGTCTATAAACAAAAAGTAAACAAAATGGTAGTGTTATTAGCCAGAAGGATGCATGTTTTATGAACTTGCGTAATAAAACTGACCCGAGTTTACCTGACCATATTAGACACTGGTCATTTGTGACCAACTCCCCCTAGTGGTGAACCATCGGATTTTCGAAAGGTTTCAAAACAGTTATGACGTAACGAAGCGTCGTTTGCTAAAATCACGTGCAGTTATGACGTAATGAAGCCTCGTTTGCTAAAATCACGTGACTTGGCCAGTTTGAAACAAGCTCCGAGCAAATCGATTCGAAACTAGGGTTTTGAAAAGTTTCGAAGCCTCATAAAGCAGTGCTTCGGAAGCGACCATCGTTACTGAACACCTCGCGACAAACCCGACCATAACGAAAGATTTTCTGCAATTGACCAAAGCTACGCAGCTCTGCTGTGAGCAGAGCACCCAAAAATACAATAAACTCACAACGTCCTCCTCCACGGAAATCTTTAGTAAAAGGCGAAAGATTTATACGTAGTTGAAGGAAAACTTGAGTTATGTCCAACAAACCTCGACCCAGTGTGCTCCCTGTGCCACACCATAATGTTCAAAAAGGGTAATTTCTGGTTCAGGATCCACCCAGACCCTTCCACCTCGGAGGAGCAAAAGAGGTAGAAATACCTTCCTGCGCAAAATAAAGACACAGGCACAGGCTACTAACATGTCACAGTGTGATCTTTTGCTGAGAGGTTTTGGGGAATGAAACTCTGTGCACATTACACAGAGGATGCACCGGCACAGGTTATCTCCAATCTCCATCTCATTAATTTCCATAGCCTCTAGGGGAAAAAAAGGAAAAAGAAAGGGCCCCAACAGAAGAACAAGGTCTAAGACCTTCAGCTTAATAGATCATTTTCACTTCAAAAATTCTTTTTGGGGTTATGATAGCTGGTGTTAGGGCAGGGTGTAGTTTATGGTTAATTTATTTCGGGTAAATAGTAAAAAAGCAAGGGGATGGATTGAGGTTCAGAATGGGGTAGGGTTGTCCTTTTAAAGTACCAATCTAAGAGGTTTACTGATTTTGGGGTAAGGAAGGTAGTTGGCTGGGGCAGTAGAAGGGAATGTTTTTAAAAAAGGAGGTAAAGAAACTTTTTAAATTATAAACAAGCAGACAAAATAAACAAAAAGACGGGGGGAATAAACAGGAAGGCTGTCCTCACAAATGGGGAGCGTGTGTTATATGCTGCGTTCTGGATTGAGGATTCGGCTCGACGACTAAGCCTGGGCGTAAGATCCTCGTTAGTATAGTGGACAGTATCTCCGCCTGTCACGCGGAAGACCGGGGTTCGATTCCCCGACGGGGAGATCTCCTTTTCGTTTGACTTCTCAAACAACTTGCACGAGCCACCTTTACGCATCAAAATCGTCTGAAGAAGTGCGCTGCGTTGCTCTCGTTCTCACGATGGGGTCGAGCAAAAAGCAATGCGTTGGCCGGGAATCGAACCCGGGTCAACTGCTTGGAAGGCAGCTATGCTCACCACTATACCACCAACGCAGGCAGAAAGGTGTTGCTCAACAGGACCTTTGAATGTCCTGAACCAACAGTTGTTTTAGAGCTGCACTGAATTGATCACGGATTCAGTCGATTCCCTTCCTCGCCTCGCCGGTGTCTGTAACTGGATAACCACAGAATCCCAAGAGTACTCTTTCGAAGGGGAGGTTGGTCGGCGTGATGCCAGAGCGAGAGAGAGAAGTCCTCGTTAGTATAGTGGACAGTATCTCCGCCTGTCACGCGGAAGACCGGGGTTCGATTCCCCGACGGGGAGGTTTGCTTTGTTTCTGGACTGCCGATTGAAATGCAAGAGTTAACGGCACGAGCTGAGCGCTGCTCTTAGTTTGCCGTTTTCGCACCTCTCGCCGTCCCTATGTTGGAGTCACAAGTCGCCTTTGTTTAAAGCCACTGAACACTGGTGATGAAGCCACTGAACACTGGTGATGGGAGAAACGAAACTATTCGAAGCTTCGAATCGATTGAACCAATTGCTTCGGAAATTGATTCAGTTCTTCGAAGCGTTCGAAACACCACACTCGCTGGCGACACCTGCTGGCCAAAATAGTGTTAAAGCAGATCTTTCCAAACATTTTACACTTTGTTTTACAAAATAATAGCAAGATTTGTATTAATACATGTTTAAAACAATTATTTAACCTTATTAAGACATAATTAAAAGTGTATTGTGTGTTTTTCAGTTGTATTTAGGCCAAACAAATCATTAAAACCCTCTCCCCTTTTAATAATGCACATTTTTGTCATTAAATCTGTCTATAAACAAAAAGTAAACAAAATGGTAGTGTTATTAGCCAGAAGGATGCATGTTTTATGAACTTGCGTAATAAAACTGACCCGAGTTTACCTGACCATATTAGACACTGGTCATTTGTGACCAACTCCCCCTAGTGGTGAACCATCGGATTTTCGAAAGGTTTCAAAACAGTTATGACGTAACGAAGCGTCGTTTGCTAAAATCACGTGCAGTTATGACGTAATGAAGCCTCGTTTGCTAAAATCACGTGACTTGGCCAGTTTGAAACAAGCTCCGAGCAAATCGATTCGAAACTAGGGTTTTGAAAAGTTTCGAAGCCTCATAAAGCAGTGCTTCGGAAGCGACCATCGTTACTGAACACCTCGCGACAAACCCGACCATAACGAAAGATTTTCTGCAATTGACCAAAGCTACGCAGCTCTGCTGTGAGCAGAGCACCCAAAAATACAATAAACTCACAACGTCCTCCTCCACGGAAATCTTTAGTAAAAGGCGAAAGATTTATACGTAGTTGAAGGAAAACTTGAGTTATGTCCAACAAACCTCGACCCAGTGTGCTCCCTGTGCCACACCATAATGTTCAAAAAGGGTAATTTCTGGTTCAGGATCCACCCAGACCCTTCCACCTCGGAGGAGCAAAAGAGGTAGAAATACCTTCCTGCGCAAAATAAAGACACAGGCACAGGCTACTAACATGTCACAGTGTGATCTTTTGCTGAGAGGTTTTGGGGAATGAAACTCTGTGCACATTACACAGAGGATGCACCGGCACAGGTTATCTCCAATCTCCATCTCATTAATTTCCATAGCCTCTAGGGGAAAAAAAGGAAAAAGAAAGGGCCCCAACAGAAGAACAAGGTCTAAGACCTTCAGCTTAATAGATCATTTTCACTTCAAAAATTCTTTTTGGGGTTATGATAGCTGGTGTTAGGGCAGGGTGTAGTTTATGGTTAATTTATTTCGGGTAAATAGTAAAAAAGCAAGGGGATGGATTGAGGTTCAGAATGGGGTAGGGTTGTCCTTTTAAAGTACCAATCTAAGGGGTTTACTGATTTTGGGGTAAGGAAGGTAGTTGGCTGGGGCAGTAGAAGGGAATGTTTTTTAAAAAAGGAGGTAAAGAAACTTTTTAAATTATAAACAAGCAGACAAAATAAACAAAAAGACGGGGGGAATAAACAGGAAGGCTGTCCTCACAAATGGGGAGCGTGTGTTATATGCTGCGTTCTGGATTGAGGATTCGGCTCGACGACTAAGCCTGGGCGTAAGATCCTCGTTAGTATAGTGGACAGTATCTCCGCCTGTCACGCGGAAGACCGGGGTTCGATTCCCCGACGGGGAGATCTCCTTTTCGTTTGACTTCTCAAACAACTTGCACGAGCCACCTTTACGCATCAAAATCGTCTGAAGAAGTGCGCTGCGTTGCTCTCGTTCTCACGATGGGGTCGAGCAAAAAGCAATGCGTTGGCCGGGAATCGAACCCGGGTCAACTGCTTGGAAGGCAGCTATGCTCACCACTATACCACCAACGCAGGCAGAAAGGTGTTGCTCAACAGGACCTTTGAATGTCCTGAACCAACAGTTGTTTTAGAGCTGCACTGAATTGATCACGGATTCAGTCGATTCCCTTCCTCGCCTCGCCGGTGTCTGTAACTGGATAACCACAGAATCCCAAGAGTACTCTTTCGAAGGGGAGGTTGGTCGGCGTGATGCCAGAGCGAGAGAGAGAAGTCCTCGTTAGTATAGTGGACAGTATCTCCGCCTGTCACGCGGAAGACCGGGGTTCGATTCCCCGACGGGGAGGTTTGCTTTGTTTCTGGACTGCCGATTGAAATGCAAGAGTTAACGGCACGAGCTGAGCGCTGCTCTTAGTTTGCCGTTTTCGCACCTCTCGCCGTCCCTATGTTGGAGTCACAAGTCGCCTTTGTTTAAAGCCACTGAACACTGGTGATGAAGCCACTGAACACTGGTGATGGGAGAAACGAAACTATTCGAAGCTTCGAATCGATTGAACCAATTGCTTCGGAAATTGATTCAGTTCTTCGAAGCGTTCGAAACACCACACTCGCTGGCGACACCTGCTGGCCAAAATAGTGTTAAAGCAGATCTTTCCAAACATTTTACACTTTGTTTTACAAAATAATAGCAAGATTTGTATTAATACATGTTTAAAACAATTATTTAACCTTATTAAGACATAATTAAAAGTGTATTGTGTGTTTTTCAGTTGTATTTAGGCCAAACAAATCATTAAAACCCTCTCCCCTTTTAATAATGCACATTTTTGTCATTAAATCTGTCTATAAACAAAAAGTAAACAAAATGGTAGTGTTATTAGCCAGAAGGATGCATGTTTTATGAACTTGCGTAATAAAACTGACCCGAGTTTACCTGACCATATTAGACACTGGTCATTTGTGACCAACTCCCCCTAGTGGTGAACCATCGGATTTTCGAAAGGTTTCAAAACAGTTATGACGTAACGAAGCGTCGTTTGCTAAAATCACGTGCAGTTATGACGTAATGAAGCCTCGTTTGCTAAAATCACGTGACTTGGCCAGTTTGAAACAAGCTCCGAGCAAATCGATTCGAAACTAGGGTTTTGAAAAGTTTCGAAGCCTCATAAAGCAGTGCTTCGGAAGCGACCATCGTTACTGAACACCTCGCGACAAACCCGACCATAACGAAAGATTTTCTGCAATTGACCAAAGCTACGCAGCTCTGCTGTGAGCAGAGCACCCAAAAATACAATAAACTCACAACGTCCTCCTCCACGGAAATCTTTAGTAAAAGGCGAAAGATTTATACGTAGTTGAAGGAAAACTTGAGTTATGTCCAACAAACCTCGACCCAGTGTGCTCCCTGTGCCACACCATAATGTTCAAAAAGGGTAATTTCTGGTTCAGGATCCACCCAGACCCTTCCACCTCGGAGGAGCAAAAGAGGTAGAAATACCTTCCTGCGCAAAATAAAGACACAGGCACAGGCTACTAACATGTCACAGTGTGATCTTTTGCTGAGAGGTTTTGGGGAATGAAACTCTGTGCACATTACACAGAGGATGCACCGGCACAGGTTATCTCCAATCTCCATCTCATTAATTTCCATAGCCTCTAGGGGAAAAAAAGGAAAAAGAAAGGGCCCCAACAGAAGAACAAGGTCTAAGACCTTCAGCTTAATAGATCATTTTCACTTCAAAAATTCTTTTTGGGGTTATGATAGCTGGTGTTAGGGCAGGGTGTAGTTTATGGTTAATTTATTTCGGGTAAATAGTAAAAAAGCAAGGGGATGGATTGAGGTTCAGAATGGGGTAGGGTTGTCCTTTTAAAGTACCAATCTAAGAGGTTTACTGATTTTGGGGTAAGGAAGGTAGTTGGCTGGGGCAGTAGAAGGGAATGTTTTTAAAAAAGGAGGTAAAGAAACTTTTTAAATTATAAACAAGCAGACAAAATAAACAAAAAGACGGGGGGAATAAACAGGAAGGCTGTCCTCACAAATGGGGAGCGTGTGTTATATGCTGCGTTCTGGATTGAGGATTCGGCTCGACGACTAAGCCTGGGCGTAAGATCCTCGTTAGTATAGTGGACAGTATCTCCGCCTGTCACGCGGAAGACCGGGGTTCGATTCCCCGACGGGGAGATCTCCTTTTCGTTTGACTTCTCAAACAACTTGCACGAGCCACCTTTACGCATCAAAATCGTCTGAAGAAGTGCGCTGCGTTGCTCTCGTTCTCACGATGGGGTCGAGCAAAAAGCAATGCGTTGGCCGGGAATCGAACCCGGGTCAACTGCTTGGAAGGCAGCTATGCTCACCACTATACCACCAACGCAGGCAGAAAGGTGTTGCTCAACAGGACCTTTGAATGTCCTGAACCAACAGTTGTTTTAGAGCTGCACTGAATTGATCACGGATTCAGTCGATTCCCTTCCTCGCCTCGCCGGTGTCTGTAACTGGATAACCACAGAATCCCAAGAGTACTCTTTCGAAGGGGAGGTTGGTCGGCGTGATGCCAGAGCGAGAGAGAGAAGTCCTCGTTAGTATAGTGGACAGTATCTCCGCCTGTCACGCGGAAGACCGGGGTTCGATTCCCCGACGGGGAGGTTTGCTTTGTTTCTGGACTGCCGATTGAAATGCAAGAGTTAACGGCACGAGCTGAGCGCTGCTCTTAGTTTGCCGTTTTCGCACCTCTCGCCGTCCCTATGTTGGAGTCACAAGTCGCCTTTGTTTAAAGCCACTGAACACTGGTGATGAAGCCACTGAACACTGGTGATGGGAGAAACGAAACTATTCGAAGCTTCGAATCGATTGAACCAATTGCTTCGGAAATTGATTCAGTTCTTCGAAGCGTTCGAAACACCACACTCGCTGGCGACACCTGCTGGCCAAAATAGTGTTAAAGCAGATCTTTCCAAACATTTTACACTTTGTTTTACAAAATAATAGCAAGATTTGTATTAATACATGTTTAAAACAATTATTTAACCTTATTAAGACATAATTAAAAGTGTATTGTGTGTTTTTCAGTTGTATTTAGGCCAAACAAATCATTAAAACCCTCTCCCCTTTTAATAATGCACATTTTTGTCATTAAATCTGTCTATAAACAAAAAGTAAACAAAATGGTAGTGTTATTAGCCAGAAGGATGCATGTTTTATGAACTTGCGTAATAAAACTGACCCGAGTTTACCTGACCATATTAGACACTGGTCATTTGTGACCAACTCCCCCTAGTGGTGAACCATCGGATTTTCGAAAGGTTTCAAAACAGTTATGACGTAACGAAGCGTCGTTTGCTAAAATCACGTGCAGTTATGACGTAATGAAGCCTCGTTTGCTAAAATCACGTGACTTGGCCAGTTTGAAACAAGCTCCGAGCAAATCGATTCGAAACTAGGGTTTTGAAAAGTTTCGAAGCCTCATAAAGCAGTGCTTCGGAAGCGACCATCGTTACTGAACACCTCGCGACAAACCCGACCATAACGAAAGATTTTCTGCAATTGACCAAAGCTACGCAGCTCTGCTGTGAGCAGAGCACCCAAAAATACAATAAACTCACAACGTCCTCCTCCACGGAAATCTTTAGTAAAAGGCGAAAGATTTATACGTAGTTGAAGGAAAACTTGAGTTATGTCCAACAAACCTCGACCCAGTGTGCTCCCTGTGCCACACCATAATGTTCAAAAAGGGTAATTTCTGGTTCAGGATCCACCCAGACCCTTCCACCTCGGAGGAGCAAAAGAGGTAGAAATACCTTCCTGCGCAAAATAAAGACACAGGCACAGGCTACTAACATGTCACAGTGTGATCTTTTGCTGAGAGGTTTTGGGGAATGAAACTCTGTGCACATTACACAGAGGATGCACCGGCACAGGTTATCTCCAATCTCCATCTCATTAATTTCCATAGCCTCTAGGGGAAAAAAAGGAAAAAGAAAGGGCCCCAACAGAAGAACAAGGTCTAAGACCTTCAGCTTAATAGATCATTTTCACTTCAAAAATTCTTTTTGGGGTTATGATAGCTGGTGTTAGGGCAGGGTGTAGTTTATGGTTAATTTATTTCGGGTAAATAGTAAAAAAGCAAGGGGATGGATTGAGGTTCAGAATGGGGTAGGGTTGTCCTTTTAAAGTACCAATCTAAGGGGTTTACTGATTTTGGGGTAAGGAAGGTAGTTGGCTGGGGCAGTAGAAGGGAATGTTTTTTAAAAAAGGAGGTAAAGAAACTTTTTAAATTATAAACAAGCAGACAAAATAAACAAAAAGACGGGGGGAATAAACAGGAAGGCTGTCCTCACAAATGGGGAGCGTGTGTTATATGCTGCGTTCTGGATTGAGGATTCGGCTCGACGACTAAGCCTGGGCGTAAGATCCTCGTTAGTATAGTGGACAGTATCTCCGCCTGTCACGCGGAAGACCGGGGTTCGATTCCCCGACGGGGAGATCTCCTTTTCGTTTGACTTCTCAAACAACTTGCACGAGCCACCTTTACGCATCAAAATCGTCTGAAGAAGTGCGCTGCGTTGCTCTCGTTCTCACGATGGGGTCGAGCAAAAAGCAATGCGTTGGCCGGGAATCGAACCCGGGTCAACTGCTTGGAAGGCAGCTATGCTCACCACTATACCACCAACGCAGGCAGAAAGGTGTTGCTCAACAGGACCTTTGAATGTCCTGAACCAACAGTTGTTTTAGAGCTGCACTGAATTGATCACGGATTCAGTCGATTCCCTTCCTCGCCTCGCCGGTGTCTGTAACTGGATAACCACAGAATCCCAAGAGTACTCTTTCGAAGGGGAGGTTGGTCGGCGTGATGCCAGAGCGAGAGAGAGAAGTCCTCGTTAGTATAGTGGACAGTATCTCCGCCTGTCACGCGGAAGACCGGGGTTCGATTCCCCGACGGGGAGGTTTGCTTTGTTTCTGGACTGCCGATTGAAATGCAAGAGTTAACGGCACGAGCTGAGCGCTGCTCTTAGTTTGCCGTTTTCGCACCTCTCGCCGTCCCTATGTTGGAGTCACAAGTCGCCTTTGTTTAAAGCCACTGAACACTGGTGATGAAGCCACTGAACACTGGTGATGGGAGAAACGAAACTATTCGAAGCTTCGAATCGATTGAACCAATTGCTTCGGAAATTGATTCAGTTCTTCGAAGCGTTCGAAACACCACACTCGCTGGCGACACCTGCTGGCCAAAATAGTGTTAAAGCAGATCTTTCCAAACATTTTACACTTTGTTTTACAAAATAATAGCAAGATTTGTATTAATACATGTTTAAAACAATTATTTAACCTTATTAAGACATAATTAAAAGTGTATTGTGTGTTTTTCAGTTGTATTTAGGCCAAACAAATCATTAAAACCCTCTCCCCTTTTAATAATGCACATTTTTGTCATTAAATCTGTCTATAAACAAAAAGTAAACAAAATGGTAGTGTTATTAGCCAGAAGGATGCATGTTTTATGAACTTGCGTAATAAAACTGACCCGAGTTTACCTGACCATATTAGACACTGGTCATTTGTGACCAACTCCCCCTAGTGGTGAACCATCGGATTTTCGAAAGGTTTCAAAACAGTTATGACGTAACGAAGCGTCGTTTGCTAAAATCACGTGCAGTTATGACGTAATGAAGCCTCGTTTGCTAAAATCACGTGACTTGGCCAGTTTGAAACAAGCTCCGAGCAAATCGATTCGAAACTAGGGTTTTGAAAAGTTTCGAAGCCTCATAAAGCAGTGCTTCGGAAGCGACCATCGTTACTGAACACCTCGCGACAAACCCGACCATAACGAAAGATTTTCTGCAATTGACCAAAGCTACGCAGCTCTGCTGTGAGCAGAGCACCCAAAAATACAATAAACTCACAACGTCCTCCTCCACGGAAATCTTTAGTAAAAGGCGAAAGATTTATACGTAGTTGAAGGAAAACTTGAGTTATGTCCAACAAACCTCGACCCAGTGTGCTCCCTGTGCCACACCATAATGTTCAAAAAGGGTAATTTCTGGTTCAGGATCCACCCAGACCCTTCCACCTCGGAGGAGCAAAAGAGGTAGAAATACCTTCCTGCGCAAAATAAAGACACAGGCACAGGCTACTAACATGTCACAGTGTGATCTTTTGCTGAGAGGTTTTGGGGAATGAAACTCTGTGCACATTACACAGAGGATGCACCGGCACAGGTTATCTCCAATCTCCATCTCATTAATTTCCATAGCCTCTAGGGGAAAAAAAGGAAAAAGAAAGGGCCCCAACAGAAGAACAAGGTCTAAGACCTTCAGCTTAATAGATCATTTTCACTTCAAAAATTCTTTTTGGGGTTATGATAGCTGGTGTTAGGGCAGGGTGTAGTTTATGGTTAATTTATTTCGGGTAAATAGTAAAAAAGCAAGGGGATGGATTGAGGTTCAGAATGGGGTAGGGTTGTCCTTTTAAAGTACCAATCTAAGAGGTTTACTGATTTTGGGGTAAGGAAGGTAGTTGGCTGGGGCAGTAGAAGGGAATGTTTTTAAAAAAGGAGGTAAAGAAACTTTTTAAATTATAAACAAGCAGACAAAATAAACAAAAAGACGGGGGGAATAAACAGGAAGGCTGTCCTCACAAATGGGGAGCGTGTGTTATATGCTGCGTTCTGGATTGAGGATTCGGCTCGACGACTAAGCCTGGGCGTAAGATCCTCGTTAGTATAGTGGACAGTATCTCCGCCTGTCACGCGGAAGACCGGGGTTCGATTCCCCGACGGGGAGATCTCCTTTTCGTTTGACTTCTCAAACAACTTGCACGAGCCACCTTTACGCATCAAAATCGTCTGAAGAAGTGCGCTGCGTTGCTCTCGTTCTCACGATGGGGTCGAGCAAAAAGCAATGCGTTGGCCGGGAATCGAACCCGGGTCAACTGCTTGGAAGGCAGCTATGCTCACCACTATACCACCAACGCAGGCAGAAAGGTGTTGCTCAACAGGACCTTTGAATGTCCTGAACCAACAGTTGTTTTAGAGCTGCACTGAATTGATCACGGATTCAGTCGATTCCCTTCCTCGCCTCGCCGGTGTCTGTAACTGGATAACCACAGAATCCCAAGAGTACTCTTTCGAAGGGGAGGTTGGTCGGCGTGATGCCAGAGCGAGAGAGAGAAGTCCTCGTTAGTATAGTGGACAGTATCTCCGCCTGTCACGCGGAAGACCGGGGTTCGATTCCCCGACGGGGAGGTTTGCTTTGTTTCTGGACTGCCGATTGAAATGCAAGAGTTAACGGCACGAGCTGAGCGCTGCTCTTAGTTTGCCGTTTTCGCACCTCTCGCCGTCCCTATGTTGGAGTCACAAGTCGCCTTTGTTTAAAGCCACTGAACACTGGTGATGAAGCCACTGAACACTGGTGATGGGAGAAACGAAACTATTCGAAGCTTCGAATCGATTGAACCAATTGCTTCGGAAATTGATTCAGTTCTTCGAAGCGTTCGAAACACCACACTCGCTGGCGACACCTGCTGGCCAAAATAGTGTTAAAGCAGATCTTTCCAAACATTTTACACTTTGTTTTACAAAATAATAGCAAGATTTGTATTAATACATGTTTAAAACAATTATTTAACCTTATTAAGACATAATTAAAAGTGTATTGTGTGTTTTTCAGTTGTATTTAGGCCAAACAAATCATTAAAACCCTCTCCCCTTTTAATAATGCACATTTTTGTCATTAAATCTGTCTATAAACAAAAAGTAAACAAAATGGTAGTGTTATTAGCCAGAAGGATGCATGTTTTATGAACTTGCGTAATAAAACTGACCCGAGTTTACCTGACCATATTAGACACTGGTCATTTGTGACCAACTCCCCCTAGTGGTGAACCATCGGATTTTCGAAAGGTTTCAAAACAGTTATGACGTAACGAAGCGTCGTTTGCTAAAATCACGTGCAGTTATGACGTAATGAAGCCTCGTTTGCTAAAATCACGTGACTTGGCCAGTTTGAAACAAGCTCCGAGCAAATCGATTCGAAACTAGGGTTTTGAAAAGTTTCGAAGCCTCATAAAGCAGTGCTTCGGAAGCGACCATCGTTACTGAACACCTCGCGACAAACCCGACCATAACGAAAGATTTTCTGCAATTGACCAAAGCTACGCAGCTCTGCTGTGAGCAGAGCACCCAAAAATACAATAAACTCACAACGTCCTCCTCCACGGAAATCTTTAGTAAAAGGCGAAAGATTTATACGTAGTTGAAGGAAAACTTGAGTTATGTCCAACAAACCTCGACCCAGTGTGCTCCCTGTGCCACACCATAATGTTCAAAAAGGGTAATTTCTGGTTCAGGATCCACCCAGACCCTTCCACCTCGGAGGAGCAAAAGAGGTAGAAATACCTTCCTGCGCAAAATAAAGACACAGGCACAGGCTACTAACATGTCACAGTGTGATCTTTTGCTGAGAGGTTTTGGGGAATGAAACTCTGTGCACATTACACAGAGGATGCACCGGCACAGGTTATCTCCAATCTCCATCTCATTAATTTCCATAGCCTCTAGGGGAAAAAAAGGAAAAAGAAAGGGCCCCAACAGAAGAACAAGGTCTAAGACCTTCAGCTTAATAGATCATTTTCACTTCAAAAATTCTTTTTGGGGTTATGATAGCTGGTGTTAGGGCAGGGTGTAGTTTATGGTTAATTTATTTCGGGTAAATAGTAAAAAAGCAAGGGGATGGATTGAGGTTCAGAATGGGGTAGGGTTGTCCTTTTAAAGTACCAATCTAAGGGGTTTACTGATTTTGGGGTAAGGAAGGTAGTTGGCTGGGGCAGTAGAAGGGAATGTTTTTTAAAAAAGGAGGTAAAGAAACTTTTTAAATTATAAACAAGCAGACAAAATAAACAAAAAGACGGGGGGAATAAACAGGAAGGCTGTCCTCACAAATGGGGAGCGTGTGTTATATGCTGCGTTCTGGATTGAGGATTTGGCTCGACGACTAAGCCTGGGCGTAAGATCCTCGTTAGTATAGTGGACAGTATCTCCGCCTGTCACGCGGAAGACCGGGGTTCGATTCCCCGACGGGGAGATCTCCTTTTCGTTTGACTTCTCAAACAACTTGCACGAGCCACCTTTACGCATCAAAATCGTCTGAAGAAGTGCGCTGCGTTGCTCTCGTTCTCACGATGGGGTCGAGCAAAAAGCAATGCGTTGGCCGGGAATCGAACCCGGGTCAACTGCTTGGAAGGCAGCTATGCTCACCACTATACCACCAACGCAGGCAGAAAGGTGTTGCTCAACAGGACCTTTGAATGTCCTGAACCAACAGTTGTTTTAGAGCTGCACTGAATTGATCACGGATTCAGTCGATTCCCTTCCTCGCCTCGCCGGTGTCTGTAACTGGATAACCACAGAATCCCAAGAGTACTCTTTCGAAGGGGAGGTTGGTCGGCGTGATGCCAGAGCGAGAGAGAGAAGTCCTCGTTAGTATAGTGGACAGTATCTCCGCCTGTCACGCGGAAGACCGGGGTTCGATTCCCCGACGGGGAGGTTTGCTTTGTTTCTGGACTGCCGATTGAAATGCAAGAGTTAACGGCACGAGCTGAGCGCTGCTCTTAGTTTGCCGTTTTCGCACCTCTCGCCGTCCCTATGTTGGAGTCACAAGTCGCCTTTGTTTAAAGCCACTGAACACTGGTGATGAAGCCACTGAACACTGGTGATGGGAGAAACGAAACTATTCGAAGCTTCGAATCGATTGAACCAATTGCTTCGGAAATTGATTCAGTTCTTCGAAGCGTTCGAAACACCACACTCGCTGGCGACACCTGCTGGCCAAAATAGTGTTAAAGCAGATCTTTCCAAACATTTTACACTTTGTTTTACAAAATAATAGCAAGATTTGTATTAATACATGTTTAAAACAATTATTTAACCTTATTAAGACATAATTAAAAGTGTATTGTGTGTTTTTCAGTTGTATTTAGGCCAAACAAATCATTAAAACCCTCTCCCCTTTTAATAATGCACATTTTTGTCATTAAATCTGTCTATAAACAAAAAGTAAACAAAATGGTAGTGTTATTAGCCAGAAGGATGCATGTTTTATGAACTTGCGTAATAAAACTGACCCGAGTTTACCTGACCATATTAGACACTGGTCATTTGTGACCAACTCCCCCTAGTGGTGAACCATCGGATTTTCGAAAGGTTTCAAAACAGTTATGACGTAACGAAGCGTCGTTTGCTAAAATCACGTGCAGTTATGACGTAATGAAGCCTCGTTTGCTAAAATCACGTGACTTGGCCAGTTTGAAACAAGCTCCGAGCAAATCGATTCGAAACTAGGGTTTTGAAAAGTTTCGAAGCCTCATAAAGCAGTGCTTCGGAAGCGACCATCGTTACTGAACACCTCGCGACAAACCCGACCATAACGAAAGATTTTCTGCAATTGACCAAAGCTACGCAGCTCTGCTGTGAGCAGAGCACCCAAAAATACAATAAACTCACAACGTCCTCCTCCACGGAAATCTTTAGTAAAAGGCGAAAGATTTATACGTAGTTGAAGGAAAACTTGAGTTATGTCCAACAAACCTCGACCCAGTGTGCTCCCTGTGCCACACCATAATGTTCAAAAAGGGTAATTTCTGGTTCAGGATCCACCCAGACCCTTCCACCTCGGAGGAGCAAAAGAGGTAGAAATACCTTCCTGCGCAAAATAAAGACACAGGCACAGGCTACTAACATGTCACAGTGTGATCTTTTGCTGAGAGGTTTTGGGGAATGAAACTCTGTGCACATTACACAGAGGATGCACCGGCACAGGTTATCTCCAATCTCCATCTCATTAATTTCCATAGCCTCTAGGGGAAAAAAAGGAAAAAGAAAGGGCCCCAACAGAAGAACAAGGTCTAAGACCTTCAGCTTAATAGATCATTTTCACTTCAAAAATTCTTTTTGGGGTTATGATAGCTGGTGTTAGGGCAGGGTGTAGTTTATGGTTAATTTATTTCGGGTAAATAGTAAAAAAGCAAGGGGATGGATTGAGGTTCAGAATGGGGTAGGGTTGTCCTTTTAAAGTACCAATCTAAGAGGTTTACTGATTTTGGGGTAAGGAAGGTAGTTGGCTGGGGCAGTAGAAGGGAATGTTTTTAAAAAAGGAGGTAAAGAAACTTTTTAAATTATAAACAAGCAGACAAAATAAACAAAAAGACGGGGGGAATAAACAGGAAGGCTGTCCTCACAAATGGGGAGCGTGTGTTATATGCTGCGTTCTGGATTGAGGATTTGGCTCGACGACTAAGCCTGGGCGTAAGATCCTCGTTAGTATAGTGGACAGTATCTCCGCCTGTCACGCGGAAGACCGGGGTTCGATTCCCCGACGGGGAGATCTCCTTTTCGTTTGACTTCTCAAACAACTTGCACGAGCCACCTTTACGCATCAAAATCGTCTGAAGAAGTGCGCTGCGTTGCTCTCGTTCTCACGATGGGGTCGAGCAAAAAGCAATGCGTTGGCCGGGAATCGAACCCGGGTCAACTGCTTGGAAGGCAGCTATGCTCACCACTATACCACCAACGCAGGCAGAAAGGTGTTGCTCAACAGGACCTTTGAATGTCCTGAACCAACAGTTGTTTTAGAGCTGCACTGAATTGATCACGGATTCAGTCGATTCCCTTCCTCGCCTCGCCGGTGTCTGTAACTGGATAACCACAGAATCCCAAGAGTACTCTTTCGAAGGGGAGGTTGGTCGGCGTGATGCCAGAGCGAGAGAGAGAAGTCCTCGTTAGTATAGTGGACAGTATCTCCGCCTGTCACGCGGAAGACCGGGGTTCGATTCCCCGACGGGGAGGTTTGCTTTGTTTCTGGACTGCCGATTGAAATGCAAGAGTTAACGGCACGAGCTGAGCGCTGCTCTTAGTTTGCCGTTTTCGCACCTCTCGCCGTCCCTATGTTGGAGTCACAAGTCGCCTTTGTTTAAAGCCACTGAACACTGGTGATGAAGCCACTGAACACTGGTGATGGGAGAAACGAAACTATTCGAAGCTTCGAATCGATTGAACCAATTGCTTCGGAAATTGATTCAGTTCTTCGAAGCGTTCGAAACACCACACTCGCTGGCGACACCTGCTGGCCAAAATAGTGTTAAAGCAGATCTTTCCAAACATTTTACACTTTGTTTTACAAAATAATAGCAAGATTTGTATTAATACATGTTTAAAACAATTATTTAACCTTATTAAGACATAATTAAAAGTGTATTGTGTGTTTTTCAGTTGTATTTAGGCCAAACAAATCATTAAAACCCTCTCCCCTTTTAATAATGCACATTTTTGTCATTAAATCTGTCTATAAACAAAAAGTAAACAAAATGGTAGTGTTATTAGCCAGAAGGATGCATGTTTTATGAACTTGCGTAATAAAACTGACCCGAGTTTACCTGACCATATTAGACACTGGTCATTTGTGACCAACTCCCCCTAGTGGTGAACCATCGGATTTTCGAAAGGTTTCAAAACAGTTATGACGTAACGAAGCGTCGTTTGCTAAAATCACGTGCAGTTATGACGTAATGAAGCCTCGTTTGCTAAAATCACGTGACTTGGCCAGTTTGAAACAAGCTCCGAGCAAATCGATTCGAAACTAGGGTTTTGAAAAGTTTCGAAGCCTCATAAAGCAGTGCTTCGGAAGCGACCATCGTTACTGAACACCTCGCGACAAACCCGACCATAACGAAAGATTTTCTGCAATTGACCAAAGCTACGCAGCTCTGCTGTGAGCAGAGCACCCAAAAATACAATAAACTCACAACGTCCTCCTCCACGGAAATCTTTAGTAAAAGGCGAAAGATTTATACGTAGTTGAAGGAAAGCTTGAGTTATGTCCAACAAACCTGGACCCAGTGTGCTCCCTGTGGCACACCATAATGTTCAAAAAGGGTAATTTCTGGTTCAGGATCCACCCAGACCCTTCCACCTCGGAGGAGCAAAAGAGGTAGAAATACCTTCCTGCGCAAAATAAAGACACAGGCACAGGCTACTAACATGTCACAGTGTGATCTTTTGCTGAGAGGTTTTGGGGAATGAAACTCTGTGCACATTACACAGAGGATGCACCGGCACAGGTTATCTCCAATCTCCATCTCATTAATTTCCATAGCCTCTAGGGGAAAAAAAGGAAAAAGAAAGGGCCCCAACAGAAGAACAAGGTCTAAGACCTTCAGCTTAATAGATCATTTTCACTTCAAAAATTCTTTTTGGGGTTATGATAGCTGGTGTTAGGGCAGGGTGTAGTTTATGGTTAATTTATTTCGGGTAATTAGTAAAAAAGCAAGGGGATGGATTGAGGTTCAGAATGGGGTAGGGTTGTCCTTTTAAAGTACCAATCTAAGAGGTTTACTGATTTTGGGGTAAGGAAGGTAGTTGGCTGGGGCAGTAGAAGGGAATGTTTTTAAAAAAGGAGGTAAAGAAACTTTTTAAATTATAAACAAGCAGACAAAATAAACAAAAAGACGGGGGGAATAAACAGGAAGGCTGTCCTCACAAATGGGGAGCGTGTGTTATATGCTGCGTTCTGGATTGAGGATTCGGCTCGACGACTAAGCCTGGGCGTAAGATCCTCGTTAGTATAGTGGACAGTATCTCCGCCTGTCACGCGGAAGACCGGGGTTCGATTCCCCGACGGGGAGATCTCCTTTTCGTTTGACTTCTCAAACAACTTGCACGAGCCACCTTTACGCATCAAAATCGTCTGAAGAAGTGCGCTGCGTTGCTCTCGTTCTCACGATGGGGTCGAGCAAAAAGCAATGCGTTGGCCGGGAATCGAACCCGGGTCAACTGCTTGGAAGGCAGCTATGCTCACCACTATACCACCAACGCAGGCAGAAAGGTGTTGCTCAACAGGACCTTTGAATGTCCTGAACCAACAGTTGTTTTAGAGCTGCACTGAATTGATCACGGATTCAGTCGATTCCCTTCCTCGCCTCGCCGGTGTCTGTAACTGGATAACCACAGAATCCCAAGAGTACTCTTTCGAAGGGGAGGTTGGTCGGCGTGATGCCAGAGCGAGAGAGAGAAGTCCTCGTTAGTATAGTGGACAGTATCTCCGCCTGTCACGCGGAAGACCGGGGTTCGATTCCCCGACGGGGAGGTTTGCTTTGTTTCTGGACTGCCGATTGAAATGCAAGAGTTAACGGCACGAGCTGAGCGCTGCTCTTAGTTTGCCGTTTTCGCACCTCTCGCCGTCCCTATGTTGGAGTCACAAGTCGCCTTTGTTTAAAGCCACTGAACACTGGTGATGAAGCCACTGAACACTGGTGATGGGAGAAACGAAACTATTCGAAGCTTCGAATCGATTGAACCAATTGCTTCGGAAATTGATTCAGTTCTTCGAAGCGTTCGAAACACCACACTCGCTGGCGACACCTGCTGGCCAAAATACTGTTAAAGCAGATCTTTCCAAACATTTTACACTTTGTTTTACAAAATAATAGCAAGATTTGTATTAATACATGTTTAAAACAATTATTTAACCTTATTAAGACATAATTAAAAGTGTATTGTGTGTTTTTCAGTTGTATTTAGGCCAAACAAATCATTAAAACCCTCTCCCCTTTTAATAATGCACATTTTTGTCATTAAATCTGTCTATAAACAAAAAGAAAACAAAATGGTAGTGTTATTAGCCAGAAGGATGCATGTTT
This sequence comes from Misgurnus anguillicaudatus, assembly GCF_027580225.2. Taxonomy (NCBI): domain Eukaryota; kingdom Metazoa; phylum Chordata; class Actinopteri; order Cypriniformes; family Cobitidae; genus Misgurnus; species Misgurnus anguillicaudatus. Next base: position 4,872,176 of record NC_073346.2, on the reverse strand, counting down.
TATGAACTTGCGTAATAAAACTGACCCGAGTTTACCTGACCATATTAGACACTGGTCATTTGTGACCAACTCCCCCTAGTGGTGAACCATCGGATTTTCGAAAGGTTTCAAAACAGTTATGACGTAACGAAGCGTCGTTTGCTAAAATCACGTGCAGCTATGACGTAATGAAGCCTCGTTTGCTAAAATCACGTGACTTGGCCAGTTTGAAACAAGCTCCGAGCAAATCGATTCGAAACTAGGGTTTTGAAAAGTTTCGAAGCCTCATAAAGCAGTGCTTCGGAAGCGACCATCGTTACTGAACACCTCGCGACAAACCCGACCATAACGAAAGATTTTCTGCAATTGACCAAAGCTACGCAGCTCTGCTGTGAGCATAGCACCCAAAAATACAATAAACTCACAACGTCCTCCTCCACGGAAATCTTTAGTAAAAGGCGAAAGATTTATACGTAGTTGAAGGAAAACTTGAGTTATGTCCAACAAACCTCGACCCAGTGTGCTCCCTGTGCCACACCATAATGTTCAAAAAGGGTAATTTCTGGTTCAGGATCCACCCAGACCCTTCCACCTCGGAGGAGCAAAAGAGGTAGAAATACCTTCCTGCGCAAAATAAAGACACAGGCACAGGCTACTAACATGTCACAGTGTGATCTTTTGCTGAGAGGTTTTGGGGAATGAAACTCTGTGCACATTACACAGAGGATGCACCGGCACAGGTTATCTCCAATCTCCATCTCATTAATTTCCATAGCCTCTAGGGGGAAAAAAGGAAAAAGAAAGGGCCCCAACAGAAGAACAAGGTCTAAGACCTTCAGCTTAATAGATCATTTTCACTTCAAAAATTCTTTTTGGGGTTATGATAGCTGGTGTTAGGGCAGGGTGTAGTTTATGGTTAATTTATTTCGGGTAAATAGTAAAAAAGCAAGGGGATGGATTGAGGTTCAGAATGGGGTAGGGTTGTCCTTTTAAAGTACCAATCTAAGGGGTTTACTGATTTTGGGGTAAGGAAGGTAGTTGGCTGGGGCAGTAGAAGGGAATGTTTTTTAAAAAAGGAGGTAAAGAAACTTTTTAAATTATAAACAAGCAGACAAAATAAACAAAAAGACGGGGGGAATAAACAGGAAGGCTGTCCTCACAAATGGGGAGCGTGTGTTATATGCTGCGTTCTGGATTGAGGATTCGGCTCGACGACTAAGCCTGGGCGAAAGATCCTCGTTAGTATAGTGGACAGTATCTCCGCCTGTCACGCGGTAGACCGGGGTTCGATTCCCCGACGGGGAGATCTCCTTTTCGTTTGACTTCTCAAACAACTTGCACGAGCCACCTTTACGCATCAAAATCGTCTGAAGAAGTGCGCTGCGTTGCTCTCGTTCTCACGATGGGGTCGAGCAAAAAGCAATGCGTTGGCCGGGAATCGAACCCGGGTCAACTGCTTGGAAGGCAGCTATGCTCACCACTATACCACCAACGCAGGCAGAAAGGTGTTGCTCAACAGGACCTTTGAATGTCCTGAACCAACAGTTGTTTTAGAGCTGCACTGAATTGATCACGGATTCAGTCGATTCCCTTCCCCGCCTCGCCGGTGTCTGTAACTGGATAACCACAGAATCCCAAGAGTACTCTTTCGAAGGGGAGGTTGGTCGGCGTGATGCCAGAGCGAGAGAGAGAAGTCCTCGTTAGTATAGTGGACAGTATCTCCGCCTGTCACGCGGAAGACCGGGGTTCGATTCCCCGACGGGGAGGTTTGCTTTGTTTCTGGACTGCCGATTGAAATGCAAGAGTTAACGGCACGAGCTGAGCGCTGCTCTTAGTTTGCCGTTTTCGCACCTCTCGCCGTCCCTATGTTGGAGTCACAAGTCGCCTTTGTTTAAAGCCACTGAACACTGGTGATGAAGCCACTGAACACTGGTGATGGGAGAAACGAAACTATTCGAAGCTTCGAATCGATTGAACCAATTGCTTCGGAAATTGATTCAGTTCTTCGAAGCGTTCGAAACACCACACTCGCTGGCGACACCTGCTGGCCAAAATAGTGTTAAAGCAGATCTTTCCAAACACTTTACACTTTGTTTTACAAAATAATAGCAAGATTTGTATTAATACATGTTTAAAACAATTATTTAACCTTATTAAGACATAATTAAAAGTGTATTGTGTGTTTTTCAGTTGTATTTAGGCCAAACAAATCATTAAAACCCTCTCCCCTTTTAATAATGCACATTTTTGTCATTAAATCTGTCTATAAACAAAAAGTAAACAAAATGGTAGTGTTATTAGCCAGAAGGATGCATGTTTTATGAACTTGCGTAATAAAACTGACCCGAGTTTACCTGACCATATTAGACACTGGTCATTTGTGACCAACTCCCCCTAGTGGTGAACCATCGGATTTTCGAAAGGTTTCAAAACAGTTATGACGTAACGAAGCGTCGTTTGCTAAAATCACGTGCAGCTATGACGTAATGAAGCCTCGTTTGCTAAAATCACGTGACTTGGCCAGTTTGAAACAAGCTCCGAGCAAATCGATTCGAAACTAGGGTTTTGAAAAGTTTCGAAGCCTCATAAAGCAGTGCTTCGGAAGCGACCATCGGTACTGAACACCTCGCGACAAACCCGACCATAGCGAAAGATTTTCTGCAATTGACCAAAGCTACGCAGCTCTGCTGTGAGCAGAGCACCCAAAAATACAATAAACTCACAACGTCCTCCTCCACGGAAATCTTTAGTAAAAGGCGAAAGATTTATACGTAGTTGAAGGAAAACTTGAGTTATGTCCAACAAACCTCGACCCAGTGTGCTCCCTGTGCCACACCATAATGTTCAAAAAGGGTAATTTCTGGTTCAGGATCCACCCAGACCCTTCCACCTCGGAGGAGCAAAAGAGGTAGAAATACCTTCCTGCGCAAAATAAAGACACAGGCACAGGCTACTAACATGTCACAGTGTGATCTTTTGCTGAGAGGTTTTGGGGAATGAAACTCTGTGCACATTACACAGAGGATGCACCGGCACAGGTTATCTCCAATCTCCATCTCATTAATTTCCATAGCCTCTAGGGGAAAAAAAGGAAAAAGAAAGGGCCCCAACAGAAGAACAAGGTCTAAGACCTTCAGCTTAATAGATAATTTTCACTTCAAAAATTCTTTTTGGGGTTATGATAGCTGGTGTTAGGGCTGGGTGTAGTTTATGGTTAATTTATTTCGGGTAAATAGTAAAAAAGCAAGGGGATGGATTGAGGTTCAGAATGGGGTAGGGTTGTCCTTTTAAAGTACCAATCTAAGAGGTTTACTGATTTTGGGGTAAGGAAGGTAGTTGGCTGGGGCAGTAGAAGGGAATGTTTTTAAAAAAGGAGGTAAAGAAACTTTTTAAATTATAAACAAGCAGACAAAATAAACAAAAAGACGGGGGGAATAAACAGGAAGGCTGTCCTCACAAATGGGGAGCGTGTGTTATATGCTGCGTTCTGGATTGAGGATTCGGCTCGACGACTAAGCCTGGGCGTAAGATCCTCGTTAGTATAGTGGACAGTATCTACGCCTGTCACGCGGAAGACCGGGGTTCGATTCCCCGACGGGGAGATCTCCTTTTCGTTTGACTTCTCAAACAACTTGCACGAGCCACCTTTACGCATCAAAATCATCTGAAGAAGTGCGCTGCGTTGCTCTCGTTCTCACGATGGGGTCGAGCAAAAAACAATGCGTTGGCCGGGAATCGAAACCGGGTCAACTGCTTGGAAGGCAGCTATGCTCACCACTATACCACCAACGCAGGCAGAAAGGTGTTGCTCAACAGGACCTTTGAATGTCCTGAACCAACAGTTGTTTTAGAGCTGCACTGAATTGATCACGGATTCAGTCGATTCCCTTCCTCGCCTCGCCGGTGTCTGTAACTGGATAACCACAGAATCCCAAGAGTACTCTTTCGAAGGGGAGGTTGGTCGGCGTGATGCCAGAGCGAGAGAGAGAAGTCCTCGTTAGTATAGTGGACAGTATCTCCGCCTGTCACGCGGAAGACCGGGGTTCGATTCCCCGACGGGGAGGTTTGCTTTGTTTCTGGACTGCCGATTGAAATGCAAGAGTTAACGGCACGAGCTGAGCGCTGCTCTTAGTTTGCCGTTTTCGCACCTCTCGCCGTCCCTATGTTGGAGTCACAAGTCGCCTTTGTTTAAAGCCACTGAACACTGGTGATGAAGCCACTGAACACTGGTGATGGGAGAAACGAAACTATTCGAAGCTTCGAATCGATTGAACCAATTGCTTCGGAAATTGATTCAGTTCTTCGAAGCGTTCGAAACACCACACTCGCTGGCGACACCTGCTGGCCAAAATAGTGTTAAAGCAGATCTTTCCAAACATTTTACACTTTGTTTTACAAAATAATAGCAAGATTTGTATTAATACATGTTTAAAACAATTATTTAACCTTATTAAGACATAATTAAAAGTGTATTGTGTGTTTTTCAGTTGTATTTAGGCCAAACAAATCATTAAAACCCTCTCCCCTTTTAATAATGCACATTTTTGTCATTAAATCTGTCTATAAACAAAAAGTAAACAAAATGGTAGTGTTATTAGCCAGAAGGATGCATGTTTTATGAACTTGCGTAATAAAACTGACCCGAGTTTACCTGACCATATTAGACACTGGTCATTTGTGACCAACTCCCCCTAGTGGTGAACCATCGGATTTTCGAAAGGTTTCAAAACAGTTATGACGTAACGAAGCGTCGTTTGCTAAAATCACGTGCAGTTATGACGTAATTAAGCCTCGTTTGCTAAAATCACGTGACTTGGCCAGTTTGAAACAAGCTCCGAGCAAATCGATTCGAAACTAGGGTTTTGAAAAGTTTCGAAGCCTCATAAAGCAGTGCTTCGGAAGCGACCATCGTTACTGAACACCTCGCGACAAACCCGACCATAACGAAAGATTTTCTGCAATTGACCAAAGCTACGCAGCTCTGCTGTGAGCAGAGCACCCAAAAATACAATAAACTCACAACGTCCTCCTCCACGGAAATCTTTAGTAAAAGGCGAAAGATTTATACGTAGTTGAAGGAAAACTTGAGTTATGTCCAACAAACCTCGACCCAGTGTGCTCCCTGTGCCACACCATAATGTTCAAAAAGGGTAATTTCTGGTTCAGGATCCACCCAGACCCTTCCACCTCGGAGGAGCAAAAGAGGTAGAAATACCTTCCTGCGCAAAATAAAGACACAGGCACAGGCTACTAACATGTCACAGTGTGATCTTTTGCTGAGAGGTTTTGGGGAATGAAACTCTGTGCACATTACACAGAGGATGCACCGGCACAGGTTATCTCCAATCTCCATCTCATTAATTTCCATAGCCTCTAGGGGAAAAAAAGGAAAAAGAAAGGGCCCCAACAGAAGAACAAGGTCTAAGACCTTCAGCTTAATAGATCATTTTCACTTCAAAAATTCTTTTTGGGGTTATGATAGCTGGTGTTAGGGCAGGGTGTAGTTTATGGTTAATTTATTTCGGGTAAATAGTAAAAAAGCAAGGGGATGGATTGAGGTTCAGAATGGGGTAGGGTTGTCCTTTTAAAGTACCAATCTAAGAGGTTTACTGATTTTGGGGTAAGGAAGGTAGTTGGCTGGGGCAGTAGAAGGGAATGTTTTTAAAAAAGGAGGTAAAGAAACTTTTTAAATTATAAACAAGCAGACAAAATAAACAAAAAGACGGGGGGAATAAACAGGAAGGCTGTCCTCACAAATGGGGAGCGTGTGTTATATGCTGCGTTCTGGATTGAGGATTCGGCTCGACGACTAAGCCTGGGCGAAAGATCCTCGTTAGTATAGTGGACAGTATCTCCGCCTGTCACGCGGAAGACCGGGGTTCGATTCCCCGATGGGGAGATCTCCTTTTCGTTTGACTTCTCAAACAACTTGCACGAGCCACCTTTACGCATCAAAATCGTCTGAAGAAGTGCGCTGCGTTGCTCTCGTTCTCACGATGGGGTCGAGCAAAAAGCAATGCGTTGGCCGGGAATCGGACCCGGGTCAACTGCTTGGAAGGCAGCTATGCTCACCACTATACCACCAACGCAGGCAGAAAGGTGTTGCTCAACAGGACCTTTGAATGTCCTGAACCAACAGTTGTTTTAGAGCTGCACTGAATTGATCACGGATTCAGTCGATTCCCTTCCTCGCCTCGCCGGTGTCTGTAACTGGATAACCACAGAATCCCAAGAGTACTCTTTCGAAGGGGAGGTTGGTCGGCGTGATGCCAGAGCGAGAGAGAGAAGTCCTCGTTAGTATAGTGGACAGTATCTCCGCCTGTCACGCGGAAGACCGGGGTTCGATTCCCCGACGGGGAGGTTTGCTTTGTTTCTGGACTGCCGATTGAAATGCAAGAGTTAACGGCACGAGCTGAGCGCTGCTCTTAGTTTGCCGTTTTCGCACCTCTCGCCGTCCCTATGTTGGAGTCACAAGTCGCCTTTGTTTAAAGCCACTGAACACTGGTGATGAAGCCACTGAACACTGGTGATGGGAGAAATGAAACTATTCGAAGCTTCGAATCGATTGAACCAATTGCTTCGGAAATTGATTCAGTTCTTCGAAGCGTTCGAAACACCACACTCGCTGGCGACACCTGCTGGCCAAAATAGTGTTAAAGCAGATCTTTCCAAACACTTTACACTTTGTTTTACAAAATAATAGCAAGATTTGTATTAATACATGTTTAAAACAATTATTTAACCTTATTAAGACATAATTAAAAGTGTATTGTGTGTTTTTCAGTTGTATTTAGGCCAAACAAATCATTAAAACCCTCTCCCCTTTTAATAATGCACATTTTTGTCATTAAATCTGTCTATAAACAAAAAGTAAACAAAATGGTAGTGTTATTAGCCAGAAGGATGCATGTTTTATGAACTTGCGTAGTAAAACTGACCCGAGTTTACCTGACCATATTAGACACTGGTCATTTGTGACCAACTCCCCCTAGTGGTGAACCATCGGATTTTCGAAAGGTTTCAAAACAGTTATGACGTAACGAAGCGTCGTTTGCTAAAATCACGTGCAGTTATGACGTAATGAAGCCTCGTTTGCTAAAATCACGTGACTTGGCCAGTTTGAAACAAGCTCCGAGCAAATCGATTCGAAACTAGGGTTTTGAAAAGTTTCGAAGCCTCATAAAGCAGTGCTTCGGAAGCGACCATCGTTACTGAACACCTCGCGACAAACCCGACCATAACGAAAGATTTTCTGCAATTGACCAAAGCTACGCAGCTCTGCTGTGAGCAGAGCACCCAAAAATACAATAAACTCACAACGTCCTCCTCCACGGAAATCTTTAGTAAAAGGCGAAAGATTTATACGTAGTTGAAGGAAAACTTGAGTTATGTCCAACAAACCTCGACCCAGTGTGCTCCCTGTGCCACACCATAATGTTCAAAAAGGGTAATTTCTGGTTCAGGATCCACCCAGACCCTTCCACCTCGGAGGAGCAAAAGAGGTAGAAATACCTTCCTGCGCAAAATAAAGACACAGGCACAGGCTACTAACATGTCACAGTGTGATCTTTTGCTGAGAGGTTTTGGGGAATGAAACTCTGTGCACATTACACAGAGGATGCACCGGCACAGGTTATCTCCAATCTCCATCTCATTAATTTCCATAGCCTCTAGGGGAAAAAAAGGAAAAAGAAAGGGCCCCAACAGAAGAACAAGGTCTAAGACCTTCAGCTTAATAGATCATTTTCACTTCAAAAATTCTTTTTGGGGTTATGATAGCTGGTGTTAGGGCAGGGTGTAGTTTATGGTTAATTTATTTCGGGTAAATAGTAAAAAAGCAAGGGGATGGATTGAGGTTCAGAATGGGGTAGGGTTGTCCTTTTAAAGTACCAATCTAAGGGGTTTACTGATTTTGGGGTAAGGAAGGTAGTTGGCTGGGGCAGTAGAAGGGAATGTTTTTTAAAAAAGGAGGTAAAGAAACTTTTTAAATTATAAACAAGCAGACAAAATAAACAAAAAGACGGGGGGAATAAACAGGAAGGCTGTCCTCACAAATGGGGAGCGTGTGTTATATGCTGCGTTCTGGATTGAGGATTCGGCTCGACGACTAAGCCTGGGCGAAAGATCCTCGTTAGTATAGTGGACAGTATCTCCGCCTGTCACGCGGAAGACCGGGGTTCGATTCCCCGACGGGGAGATCTCCTTTTCGTTTGACTTCTCAAACAACTTGCACGAGCCACCTTTACGCATCAAAATCGTCTGAAGAAATGCGCTGCGTTGCTCTCGTTCTCACGATGGGGTCGAGCAAAAAGCAATGCGTTGGCCGGGAATCGAACCCGGGTCAACTGCTTGGAAGGCAGCTATGCTCACCACTATACCACCAACGCAGGCAGAAAGGTGTTGCTCAACAGGACCTTTGAATGTCCTGAACCAACAGTTGTTTTAGAGCTGCACTGAATTGATCACGGATTCAGTCGATTCCCTTCCTCGCCTCGCCGGTGTCTGTAACTGGATAACCACAGAATCCCAAGAGTACTCTTTCGAAGGGGAGGTTGGTCGGCGTGATGCCAGAGCGAGAGAGAGAAGTCCTCGTTAGTATAGTGGACAGTATCTCCGCCTGTCACGCGGAAGACCGGGGTTCGATTCCCCGACGGGGAGGTTTGCTTTGTTTCTGGACTGCCGATTGAAATGCAAGAGTTAACGGCACGAGCTGAGCGCTGCTCTTAGTTTGCCGTTTTCGCACCTCTCGCCGTCCCTATGTTGGAGTCACAAGTCGCCTTTGTTTAAAGCCACTGAACACTGGTGATGAAGCCACTGAACACTGGTGATGGGAGAAACGAAACTATTCGAAGCTTCGAATCGATTGAACCAATTGCTTCGGAAATTGATTCAGTTCTTCGAAGCGTTCGAAACACCACACTCGCTGGCGACACCTGCTGGCCAAAATACTGTTAAAGCAGATCTTTCCAAACATTTTACACTTTGTTTTACAAAATAATAGCAAGATTTGTATTAATACATGTTTAAAACAATTATTTAACCTTATTAAGACATAATTAAAAGTGTATTGTGTGTTTTTCAGTTGTATTTAGGCCAAACAAATCATTAAAACCCTCTCCCCTTTTAATAATGCACATTTTTGTCATTAAATCTGTCTATAAACAAAAAGTAAACAAAATGGTAGTGTTATTAGCCAGAAGGATGCATGTTTTATGAACTTGCGTAATAAAACTGACCCGAGTTTACCTGACCATATTAGACACTGGTCATTTGTGACCAACTCCCCCTAGTGGTGAACCATCGGATTTTCGAAAGGTTTCAAAACAGTTATGACGTAACGAAGCGTCGTTTGCTAAAATCACGTGCAGTTATGACGTAATGAAGCCTCGTTTGCTAAAATCACGTGACTTGGCCAGTTTGAAACAAGCTCCGAGCAAATCGATTCGAAACTAGGGTTTTGAAAAGTTTCGAAGCCTCATAAAGCAGTGCTTCGGAAGCGACCATCGTTACTGAACACCTCGCGACAAACCCGACCATAGCGAAAGATTTTCTGCAATTGACCAAAGCTACGCAGCTCTGCTGTGAGCAGAGCACCCAAAAATACAATAAACTCACAACGTCCTCCTCCACGGAAATCTTTAGTAAAAGGCGAAAGATTTATACGTAGTTGAAGGAAAACTTGAGTTATGTCCAACAA